>NC_142826.1:1898000-2050250 GCF_057945365.1 Rhopilema esculentum | reverse complement strand
ATGTACTATGGCCATATCGGAGTAAAGAACCCCGAAACCGGTCAACATTTTGGCTAGATCCGCGCCTGTAGAGGGAGCTTAAACAAAAACATGCTAAGACTTACTGTTCATATTCGCAATGCACCTCTACTTTGATGATATTTGCGAGTTACGCAGACATTAGTTCCAGATATGGAAAGGCATAAAAGATATGAAAGGTAAACGTCTAGCTTCATTGCAAATCGAATAAAACCATAGAAAACTATATTTATATAAACATGTGTATATAATTTATAACAATTACAATAAATTCGTACTTTGTAATTAAGTTCGGTGGCTGTCTGTCTTTGCGGGCACATTCGCGAAGCTGCAAAAATGAATATAGAGATGAGATCGTCGACATGAAAACACAGAAAGTCAAAATCGAATTTGCAGTGGAAGGTAACGTTATCAAATAGTGTGGCAACCATTTAGAACAATTAATGAAACGACATTTTAAGCGAATGCACGAGCTTTGGGACAGAATGGTAGATCTTAGATTCAAAAGTGTTTCAAGGTAAGGATACTGAATCAAAATCGGTCTAATATCGATTTGATGTGCTCTTAATAGATATCTCATAGCCTATTATCTGTTGCACGCTGAACTCATTTACACCGCCTTCAACAAATTGCAAACCAGAGTTTCCGGGGTTTACTTTCTTGGGGTCTGAAGCTTGATAAAGACAAAAATACAGCAATACCACCTTAACTACATTAAGGATAAGCTGAAGTAGAGGCATTTTGACTTCACTAGAAGCACCAAAAAATGATACAAACATTCACGCTTTAATTCAGTAGCTTTGTTATGAAAGTAAGAAAAATTATGTTTTGCTGTTTTATACAATTTCTTTTTGGTGTTCTAAGTTTCCGTTTTTCCGTTGTATCTTCAAAAATAAATAGGCATTGAATGTTCACGAAAAGATTTGAAAACTTACATAAAAATTGGTTAAGAGCAAAAGATTTTTCACTTCAAAGACACACCTTTAGATGTGAACACAAAAGCAGGGCCAGGCAGGCATTGTTATTCTACGGGTTTTAAATAGGTTATCGGGTTAACTCACCGACTCAGTTTGAACAGGTGTCTCTCTTCTTGACTGTTTCTGTCTTGCATCCTTGAAATAAAAACAGGCAAATAAGAATTCTTCCAAACATTTTTTGCCATTGAGTTCAGAAAAGATAAATTTTAAAAATATCAACGAAAGGGAAAAATCGTACTTTGTTACAATGGTTTTTTAACGAAAAAATTAGCTACAATTGGACCAGTTTGCTGGAAACTGAGTTTTGAAATGCAGATATTAAGCTGTTGGCGCTAGATTGCTTGCAGGCGAAGCTACCAATTTTTCAACCAAGAAAATTCAAAATCTTACAAGAATAATGATCAAATGTTGAGTAATAATTGTTGAAATTTCTCACTTCTTGATGTACTTTTGATCCCTCTGGCTTTTTTCCTTCTCTTTCTCAGACATTTCAAACTAAAAAATAATTCAAAATTTAGGTTGTGTACAGCCTTGCAGAATTTCAGGTCTGTGAACTTGTTTTGCTATCAGCTCTAAGTGATTGCCATCAAGTTTGAATTTAATTCAAATGGTGTTTGAGCAACTTAGTACATTTTGCAGTAGTCACAAATATGAGGAGAAGAAAGGTAACTCAAAACATATTTTGATGACATACTGTAAAAGCTCTATTAACCACCTCTCTATTAACCCCTCCTTTATATTAAGCCCCATTACCAAGTCAAAATTTAAAAAAGGCACCTCTCTCTATTAAGCCCCCTTTTAGCCCCTGATGTCTAACAAAGAAAACATGTGCATTGGGTGGGTCTCTTGACAGGTTTGATGATGATAAGATCAAGTGCATTAAATACAACCCATGTAAAGGTAGTCAAGAGGATACTGATGTTGTTTCTTTCGAAGAAATCCCAGAGCATTGTGGCATTTTTATAATGTTTTATTTTGAATAATTAATAAGCCCCCCCCCTCTAGGACTGAAAAATGGCTAAGCCCACCCCACCTAGGGCTTAATAGAGCTTTTACAGTAATCATAAAAATTCCAAGCAACAAGCTGCAGTATATGAATTGGACAGCCTTTTAATCAGATTTTTCCCTATGAATATTAACAGTTGAAATGTATAAAAAATAAAAAGCCAATTTTAAAGAGTATTAACATTCTTAAAGGTTCAAACAGTACCTTTCTCCCCTCAGACATTTTCTTTCTCTCGTCTTGTTCTGCAAGCCAGTCTCGTTGATACTGCATGCTAAGTAACTGTCCAATACTTCCTTCTTCTTTTTTCTTAGGGCTTCTATAGTAAGCAGAAGTGTTTTCATTGCATTGTGAAAGATTTTGGTTGATTTAAGAAGTTACCAAACAACTATATGCTTGATAGCTTTGTAGGGCAGATGAAAAGCCATGGACAGCAAGAAAATATTGATGAAGGGACAGAAAGCAAGAATATACCTACAATTTCAAATTTAATAATGGAAAAAAGTAGATAATTTCATTTATAGAAACATTACCCTTTGGCCAGACTGATATAATTATTTACATGCTCAGACAATAGCATGGAATGTAAACAGAAGAACTATTGTTGTCAGAAGCAAAACTGAGTTTCTATGTACTAGCCTGGGGGCCACTCTTCTGACTAGCAAGGTCTTATAACTTAATTATGGCTCTAAAGAACTCTGAATTATAAACATGACTTTATTAATAATTTGTTTTCCATCTCAGGATGACTCTAGCCATTAACAGACAGCCTTTTCTGACAACTCTTTGTAGTTTTGTACTAAGCCTATCTGGAAAAATAGTATATGAATATATATCTTCTTACATGACAGGGAACTTTGTTTCATAAGGTTGTTCAAAATTTGATCCAATGTTTGATCCATTCTTCATGCCTGTATGTGAATGCTTGTTTTTAACCAGAGATGGAAGTTTCAAAGGTGTTGACTTGACTTTTCTTTCTTGCTGCTCCACTGCTTCTCTGTGAAAAATAATTTAAAAAGGGCTTGAAAAACCTATAATAACTTTTATTTTAAGAAACTACAAGAATAAAACAACTTATAAATTCAGAATGGTGATGTAAATCCAGGATTCTGGTTAGTTATTGTTCAGTAAAACTACCAAAATGATGAAATCTTTCCAGCTGGATCTAATAATATGGAAGCATAAGGGAAATGGTTAGGATCACTACAAAGCCTTCTTAGAAAGCCTCGTTTAGGAATTTCTTACCTTTTCCAATATGACATATCATCAAAAGCCAAGATCTGTTGCTTTTTCTTTATTGAAGTATTTTGTTCTTGAGTTCTTTGGTTTTGCTCATTCAGTTCATGGATATACCATTCTGGATAAGCAGACTTATATGTTGTGCTGCAAAAAAGTCAAAGAAAAGAAACCAATTAATTAAAAATCTTCCAGATGTAATGTTTCATGGAAAAGGGAAAGATGTATCAAGCTAATGAGATAAAATGTTGCAGTAACTCTTTCTGTTAACACTACAGAGGAAAATATAGACCTGTCATTCTAGAATGGAATTTGGTAAAAACTTTCAATTTAAATGAAGAAAAGAAGTTTTAAAGAGGAAATACTTCAAACAAAACTTGTTGAAACAAAAAACTGGTAATTCTAAAGTTTTTTTAAAGTGTTTCCCATTATTGGGGGCTTCTATTGTTAGTGAATTTTAATCAGGTACCAGGTGAGTTTAAATGGGGGTGTTGGCAGGTTGTAAAATACAAAACACAGAAGAACTTACGGAATTTCAACTTCTGTAGAGTTTTGATCATGAGCAATACTTTGATTTTCATGGTCAAACCAATCCACCCTTGGATAGTGAACAGCACCTTTTGATGAAGGCTTGTGTTCTCTGTATATGAAAATATCTGTCAAAAAAGAAGTGGACAATGTTAAAAACATATAAATATTTGTATATGCTATTTGGTGCAGGAGCAGATCTAGGCCAGTTGCACAGGTTTAAAAAAACCAGTCATATTCTAAGGGCCATGTTTCTCTGTGAATCTTTAATTTTTATATAAAATTTCAATTTTGACTATTACTGCATTTCTCCCTGACTGACAACAGTTCTTTTGTTTATGACTGAATTGAACCCCCACAAGATTCGGATTAGAGTTCCCAGCTTCCGAAAGTGTGGACGCTTTAAAACAAAATTATACAGAATGAAATATGGATGCAAATAAGAATCTGAGGTATTGTATTGAGGTACTAGATTTTCTTTCTTAGAAAAGCTCATGAAAATTAGTTGTTTCGGAAAAATTTTAGAAAAATTAATGAAGTTGCAAGAAGAGGATCAAAGGTAATGCTGAACCGAGCAAAATTGTGACATTTTAGATAATATGTGGGCAAATTAATCACATTTTGCTAACCTCATCTCATTAGCAACTCTTAGCAATATTTATGGACCAATAACACACAGGACTGTAACGGGGTAAGCACTCCAAAACTTTGGTCATAATTTTGGCTAGATGGTGGTGTAAAGAACAGGATTGTTCTAAGTTGCTACTTTGAGTTTCACATTAAATGCCATCATCAGGCAACATGCACAGATCTGCCTATATGGTTTCAAGCTCTTTATAACAGGCCGGTAAGCTATAATCTTAATTAAATATTTATATATGTATTATGAATGCGTCTATCAAATAGTCAATAAGCTACTTGATTTATAAAACAGAAGTTTCAATCTTACTGAAATTTATAGGAAAGTATGAAAGTCAAGTTCCACATTTAAGTACCTTTTCTGCCTCCTTGTTTGGCAAGTTTAACATACTTTGAATCAGTCTCTCTTATCCACTTTCTTCTAAGATGTATATTTTCACCCAAGTCTAGTGGCGAGTTGTCTAAATCCCCAATTCCTGGAATTTGGGAGACTGGTATTGCTTGTGATGACTTTGTACTTTTATCTTTGTTGGTTCTTGGTGCATGATAAAACCAGTCTAAAATAAGACATAAAAAGATACCTCAACATGTTACATTATGAGAAGATACCTTAACAAAATATCAACAATCACTTTATGTTGCCAAATTATCCACGCAAAGGTGGAAAAGCTACTTATTTTAAAAAGGTGACAATTCACATGCATCAAAAACACAAAAATCGAAGACAAAAGGAAAGTTTTGTAAGCACAAATATTTTCTTGATGTAAAAACTCTTAAACTTGTTTGATGTATACTCTTTTGAAAAAGCTCTTGTTGAAAATTTCACAATTCATTATGGCTTTATGTGTGAGGGTGGCTTAACGGTAAGGGTCCAGTGGCAGCTTTTAGGGGGCAGGGGGAGGGCCTCAGGGATCATGCTTGGGTGGCTAGAAGGGGTCTCACACCTAGGGAATACTAGAAATTGAATAGAGCAACGCCTGGCATGTGCTTTTGGCTCCATGTGCTCACATTCCCTAAAACTGCTGCTTTTAGGGCACAGATTACAGATCCAAGGGGCTGGGGTTTGAGTCTCTGGCATGCCAAAACTTGGCACACATTTAATAACCAGATGTTGACCATGTAGAAGAAAAAGAAGGGCACTGCTTGATGAGTGTAGTCTTTTGTTGTCCTAAAAACAACTTTCTGAAGCTGTTGAAACAAAACAAAACTAAACAAGTTATCTTTATCATATGTCATACCTTGGTACTAATGAAATTGTATTTCTGCATGGTTTGACAATTATTATACATTGAATAGGATAATCTCTTGATAATGATACTTAATTGCACTGTTTTGAATTAGATTAAGTTTTCAATTAAATCAGTTTTAAATCATATCATTTTCTTCAAACTAATTATACTCTTGATAACACTGATTTTGTAGCACCGTTATAAAAACAAAAATATACGCGTAGACTCTTGAAGTCATGCCTATAAATAAATAAAAAACTGACCAACATCTTAATCTTAATTAAACTCCATCATTCGTTCTCGTAATTCTATAAAACTCAAAGATGAACAAGGCAAGGGAAACGTAGATTCAGGGTTTGCTTCTCTGTGAATACTTCCAAAAGAAGATCCCAAACCATCTCTCCTCTTGACAGTAGGATAGTCATAAATCTTCCATTACCCTTTTCGCAAAATCATTAGGCTTGGTAATGGAATAATTCATTTCTTTTAGCAGAACGGAACATAAAAGGTGCTCTACGCCTGCCTTATTTTTTAAATCGAATCAATGTTACCTTGTCCAGACACTCTTTGGCTTGAAAAGTTGTCCTTTTTTCCATTGCTTATTTTGGACGATATCACCTCCCTGTCGTTGGTATTGGTCATCTTTATTTGTGGCGAAGAAGTTCCGAACCACCTTTCACAATAATTTTCACTGTCTGTTATGTTGTGTCGTGCGGCAAGTTAACTGTTGTTGGAGACACAATCACGCCTCAAACCTGTAAACAACGATTCAAAGGCTTGGTGGATGGTCATCCCTATGGCAACAAGCCTAATCAGGTCAAGCTCAGTCCCCTGTGGTCTTCAATGACGCCGAGAGTTCGCAACCACAAATGGCTTGAAAGCTTCGAGTTGAAACAGGAACAATTGATAATTAAAACAGTATTCAGCTGCTAAGTTTCCTTCGTACAGGTGTTTTAATTAGTTTTTTTTAAGAAACGATTTTAAGAAATTCTGGTACCGTTTTTCTAAAAAAATTAGAAACTCCTAAATAGGTTTCTCGGTCAACTTGAATTTCAAAACCATTTCTTCTTGATATCTTAAAATTATTTTGTGTGGATTCGTTTTTTAAAATATTTAGAAATTAAAAAGATATAGGTGAACTAGATTTAAAATAAATTGTAATGAATTCATATCAAAATAATCTTCCCAAACAGGGCCGTAAATCTGTTTTGTCGATTAGGGGGGGGGGGGGGTGTGGTCTCCGCAGATCTGATTAATATAGTGTATGCAGTGAGTTAACACTGAGAAGCAATTTATGTCAGGTTTTCCGAATACAGTTTAGGGGCAAACTATTTGAAAAACAATTCTATGAGATTTATAGACGAGGTTTTCAGTTTTATGAGAGGCTTTTAGAGAGCTTTCATGATACATTTCATAACTTAAAGAGATTTCCCACTTCTATGAAAGAAAACTTCTCACTCAAAATCTTTCTGCTCGCAATATTTCCGGGGGGATCCAGTCCGCCGGCCCTCCCTGGGATTTACGGCCCGGTTTCCAAAACTTAAAATATTTTTCTCTTTTAACTTTTACAGAAAAGTTTTTCACATCTGACGATCAATGCGTGTTCTCTGATGCAAACCAAAAACACTTTTTTCGAGTTACTGTATGATAATCTAGAAGCAGTTGAATATTTGGTACAAGAGAGCGTTTTCAAAATAAAAGCAAGTTGAGTAACTGACAAAAAACAGAGGGAATTGAATCACAAAGAGAGAAATTGCAAATAGAGGATAACTCTTGCAAAGGATAAAGTAAGGTAAGATTTTTTGATAAACTCTCCAAAGTTTTCAAAGCTTTATACAAAATTACACTTGTTGAATCGATTCGTGTAATCGTTATCATATCACCAGGCCACTTTATACGTGTGACGTGATGTAACTTAAAAATAGACAGCTTCCAATGACTTTCAAATTTTGCGTGACGTCATACATTTGAAGATAGACGGCTTCTAATGATTTTCAACTTTTGCTTGCAAACATCAGTCAATGGACAACTATATAGTATATCATACGATTGCGGCAGTAGGACAATACACAATAGAAGGCATTGATATAATTTCGTCTAATGCTTCATTGAATTACAATTACAGTCAGTGTATGAAAATTAGAAATACATGATACGCGTCAGGCATAGGTGAAGCCGATAAATCGATGTACAAAACGGCGGTAATTAATTACAAGTTTAATACTAAAATTGTTATTTTTATCATATGATAAAGTTTTAAGAATTGAATTAAGAAGTTGACAATCATGAATCTCAGGATCCTATGATGAAGATCCACATTGATGTAAACAATAGTTCCGGATTTGTCAACAAAAGCAACTAGTAAAACAAGTTTTATTCTAAAAACTAAAAATGCATAATTCAATCTATTAAAAACTACAAAAGGCATTTACACGTCAAGGATCGTAAAAATACACGTTACATTACACATTACACGAATACACCGTGTTCAATGGCATCGGGCGGTTTCCAGTTGACAAAACATTTGAATTTTTCGCATTAAACTTTTCTTCAAAATTAAAGAAAGATAGTTGTAAAAATATGAGGCAAACTCTAAAAATTGTCACTCTCATTTTCAACAATCTGTATCAAAATCTGGAAATATTTCATAAAAAAACCGCTGTATCCACTGAACAAAAATTCTAGAATTAAAACAGAATTAATTCTAGTTTCCCTAAAATCAGCACTATTATTATTTACATTATTAAACATGATTTTTTGTATTAGGGCTCTAACTCAGTGTTCCATGCCGACATAAATACTTGGCTTGCTTTTGCTGTCTTCTTGAATAACTGTGCCACAACAAATACTGCTATTTTTTTCGTATGTTAACCACCATGTGGATGGTTTTGATGTGTAAAACCTCGATTTCGAGTTATGTGATAGTAATCTTTATTCGACATCATCATCCGCACCTTCATCCTCGTTTTCAGTTGTTTCTGGAGATTCATGAGGTGACTGGATGAAGGTCTTCAGCACTGTTGAAGCTCGTACTTCCTCCAACTTGTCCTAGAGAAACGAAATAAAATGATTTTAAAAGCTACAGGGCATGTAGGCTCATTTTAAAACTGTAAAAAGCGTAATACTCAGTATTAATATTCAGAATTTCCGAAAAATAGAACAAGTAGTAAATTGCGAACATTCTTTTAGTGGTACAAAAATTAGAAAAGGCTTTGATAAAAACATTTTGAAACATACAAAAGTTTTCGTCTGACATTTTTCAGAGTTAAAGACGTCAAAAATAGATCGAAAACTCTATGCTAGGAAATTTAAATACACAGTTCTGGATCGAAATAGGCCAAAAATTTGGATCTAAAAGGTAAATTGTGATTGATAATGTGACTGACTGTGATCAGGACAACGATGGACATCAAGGTGATAATAGGGATCATAGCGATGATGATGATGATAATGATGACTTGCAGGCCACCACCACGGTAATCATGATGATGATGATTGGTGATTAACGATCAATGATGATTGATGATCATGCTGATGGTGATTATAAATGGCTACTGATGAAGATGATTGGCGATAATATTAATGATCGATGATATTGATGATGCTTATGATTGGTCACCAAGGATGACTGATGATGTTGATGGAACCCATGAATGACAGAGGGTGATTTATGATCGTTACTGATGAACAAGACTGATAACGGCGATCAAAATCATTATCATAAATAAATATATAAACATCAATAAACATTTTGTAAAGGAGATGTACAAACCTGATCTTTTAAAGTTTCTGAAAGCTCAATTAATGAGATTTTATCAACCAGGGATGCCTCTCTCGACTCAGCAAACGCCTCCTATGTGTGAAAGAAAAACTTTCTCATTATGCAATTCCAAATTAACAAATTTAACTTGGCAAAACTAGGAACGATTAGAAAACAGTTGAAACAATATATCAAAGACGATACGTACATCTAGCCATGGATCTTCAAGAAGACTGCTTGCAGTTGGTCGTTTCCTACAAAATGAACAAGAATCTATGTCCAGGAGAAAGTTGGTACAAAGCTCATACTGATCATCTTCCAAATTTTGTTTAAGGGGTCTTGCCATTAAACGTCTGGCTTTTCAAATAACATCAACACTAGCTCACTAAAGGAATGATCTTATATGAACTATTTTTTTCTCTGTTAAGTCAATTTGTTGACAAGCAATTTATCCCACAAGATGTATTAATGAATACAAATTTATAAATGTAAGAAGATAATTGATCTATGCAAATAAAACCCAATATGCAAAACTATGAAGAAAACAACATACTCCGGAATTCTGATGATGATACTTTTGATAAACGATTTTGCTTCTTCAGTTATCGATGCAAAAGCCTTTGGTTCAAATCTGTAATCCAGCGCGGTAACACTGGCCATTGTCTCGTCTTCATCTTCACAAGCGAAGGGAGAGAAGCCGCTTAACCTGATCAAAGGGAAGGGGAATCAACGGTAAAATCAACGTGCCATCATTGTTTCAGGAACGATTAATGAAGTACAAGCATTAATGAAAGAAATTAAGGACTTTCTTGCCGTTTTAATAAAAACAAAATTAATGGGACAACATAATGGTAAGAGGTTTAAGGGATTAACCAGCTGAAAGTGAACAGCTAGGAAAGTGGGGTGCGAAGAGGGGGGGGGGGATTAGTTGAAAATAGCTTGAGAGTTGTACACAATTTTAGTGGAGGGAAGTTTTACATTGAAACATAGTAGTATAATAAATCTAGTTAATTACGGTAGATATATTTTCATATTGTGAAAGAAAAGGCATCATAGTAGAATGTAAATAGTAGAAGAAAAATAAATAAATATAAGCAAAAGACAAGTTAAATACAAAATACGTTTTAAAAATGTATCTATAATTATGCGAAAATAAGCACCAAACGTACAGAGCATATGTGACGACACCAACTCCCCATATGTCGGTGAAAAAATTAACAGGCTCAAAATTGATCATTTCTGGAGCTGCAAAAAAGATGGAAACACTTTATGAATAAACGAATGGTTTAAAAGTCAAATATATTATTATATAAAATAAGTTTTTGTTTTCTAGCAAGTAACTAACATAGAACAAAGAGGTAATGAGGAAGAGACTCACTGACTCTATATTTTCGAGAAAGTTTCTTAATTCAATTATTGGCCTCAAAATTTATTAGCCTAGTTTTCCTAAAACTGCCTGTGATAGCCGATTGCAATACACTTAAGAACTCTTTTACTGAGGAGAAACTTTACAGATAAGGGAGACATAATCGAAAGTCAAAGTACATACACATAAATTCAGCAGTGCCAACCATCTCTCCGACTTCCCCTTGCGGAGTTGTAATATTCCGTGATGACCCATAATCAATGAGCTTCATGATGTTGCCTTTGATCATAAGGTTGCCTGGCTTTATATCCAGATGCACGATGTTTAGCGCATGCAGATATTCAAGGGCTTCAAGTAACTGTGTGATAAACCCAGCAACATCGTCTTCTGTTGGTTGTCCCATTCTTCCCAGATGGTCCAATATTGGTACTCCATTGATACTGGAGAACAAAGATTACAGGTGAGGGTATTTAAAGACATGAAACTTTATGGCAAATCGAAAGTATACTGAATGTATACTGTACTCAGGATAAGAAGTACAGTAATTGGCCAAAATAATTGGGATACTACAGTTTTCCTGTTTAAAAGTTTTGGATATAAGAACCTCCTCGAGCTATCAAACCTACCTCCAAAATTCAGTCTGAGTAAAATGTCAAAAAGAGTCGATAAGTTAATCTAACTAAAGAAGAAAATCTCATAACAATTATTACGTTGTGACAGCTACAAGACTAACAGCTACAAAACAAGTTGGCGATATCTAACTTACATTTCACTGATAAGTACAAGGTACTTTCGCACCAAATAAGCATCGTGCAGGACCAACAAATTCGGATGTGACAATCCATTCCATGTGTTGAATTCCTTCTTTGCAATTTCTAGCGTGTCTTCATCGTATTTTACAAGCTTTGCTGCGAAAATATCCCCAGTCTTTTTATCAGTGCATTTCTTAATTACGGCAAACCGGCCCCTGTGAAGGAGAAATGAAAACCTTAAAATACCTGAAGAGGGACACTGATAAACAAGAGGGGTTTCCGCCTCTGCTACCTGAAATAAAACATAAAACTTTGTTATATACCCCTCACAATTAACATTCCTTCCATCCATTTTGCAGAAAGCGAAATAATATGTCACTCGCTACAGCCCGTGCCTAGATATTATCAAAGGAAAATATTTTATCACTGTAAATACAATTTCTCAGCATAGGTAGAACTCAGCATCAAACATGTTTATGTTTGATACCTGCCTCTTCTCCAATCCTCAAAACATCTTAAAAACACTTTTTAATAACACCATTTCCATACAGTCTCTGATGCGATATATCTATCTAGATATCTATCTTTAAATCTTACGTGTGAATTCCATAACTTGCTGCTATGAACTTTGGCAAAAGATCTTCAGGCAAGTCCATTCAAAAACATTGCAAGGACAATTTATTAGTAACATCGGCAACTTTGAAGTTAACTAAACAATAAATCAAGGCCAGAGCATGCTACAAAGGCCAAGGCGAGATTCTAAGTAATGCAACGCCCCTAGGATAAGATTATCACTTAGGGGAACTACCTGCAATAGAGAAGCTGATAATATGGGATAAACAAGACGAATAATCAACGTTCTATTTGACAGAACCTGCTACGCACCATAGGGTTTTAGATATCAAGCCTAGACATTTCAATTTGCTTAAAACCAACGGCTGCTTCTTCGAGTAAGCAACAGGTAACTTTAATGTGCATTCATAGAGAATTATCACATTTCCTAACCACAAAAGTCAAAATTATTGTCTGAAGGACGACAACTACAATCTCCACTGCAAGGGCATATCATCCCCGGCTAAGAGCTTTCTGTAAATTATTCAACAGCACCAGTTACCATATACTTCAAAGAGAACGACACACAGCAGCGGCAAGTCTTGCAACAAACCAGCACCAAGGGACCTATTTCTTTCCTTAACTCCAGTACTGAATACTCAAATGTTTGACAATGCAAGCGAGCAAACTCTCTGTTCTGTATCTGAAAATTTTATTTATATCTCTAATCCTAAAGAACTGTGTTCACAAAAATAACTTTTACTGACATCTTGGCTACGACAGCTAAAAGTCTGCTAGGCCCCCATCATTTTGAAACCACCCTATTAGCATTTCCCCTATACCTGAAGAATACCAAAGCAAAAATAGTCTATGGTCAACTTAAAAAATGAAGAGAATTTCAAGGCTCTAAAGAAGACAACCTACCTCGCAATTTCTTCACCGAATGAGTACTTATCTACAGGATTGTTTTGCCTGAGCTGCAAGTCAATTTTCACGGCTTTCGAAGCTTCCAATATCGAGGAACGGCTCTTGGATACTCTTCTTGCACCAGGGACATTCATAACAGAGGAAACGTGATCTGAAATTCAAAGAAAACATAAATTGGCTGTTGCTAAATGAACAAAAACATCTTGCAGCTGGAAAATTCAACTGTTTACCAAACTGATATCTTCTTAAGATATCAGAGTGAAGCTTAAACGACTACCACAGCGGCTTCTTTCCAGTCTTAAATGCAAGCTTTCGGAAGAAGCTGGCGTATTCCAAATCGACAAAATTATTGCCTTTGGGAATCTCAAAATAATGATCGCTTTTTTGATATAAAAAAAAAGTATTTTCAACATATGCTTGGTAATCAATTAATGTGAACAAACATTACATTGACTAAAAAATCAGCGACAATGAACCACCTGTCAATTAATTTTCAAAATTAAAATCGAATAACAAATTTGAGACTTTTGGCTGAGAATTCTTCTCTGCCAGAAATTCACTTCCAGAACGTAGAAACTATTGGCACCGTAAAATTCAGCATCAACATTATCATGCTAATTCTGAACCAATTTTTGGCATCGTCATTGATAGTACCTGTTGTGATGCCATCCGTATCCTTTGCAAGATCAACTTCTGTATCATTTTTAGTGCCAGTATCAGTTTCATCTGCCCCTTCCTTTGCTATTCCAGTTTGTGCCCCATTTACTTTCACATTTGCCGCCCCATTTGAAACATTACTATTCCCCCCCTTGCTCTGCTTATTGGCCGATCCATTTCCCTTCTTCTTCTTATTTTTTCTGTTCACCTTTTTGTTTTTGTTGCGAGACACAAATTCTTCGTAGGCTGCCTTTTGCCTTTCCAAATTGGCTTGCTGTGTTGTAGCCTGATTTCCACCTTTCCCTCCATTTCCCTTCTTCCCTCTTGGAGATTTGATTTTCCCACTCTCCACAGGAATATTAGCGTTTTCATCAACTGCACTCATTTTACCAAACCTTTTACTTTTCTTCAACGGTGTTTCAAACGAACTAAAGTGGTTTTGCTCAACTCTAAGTAGACGGCCTAAGCAAGCATTGACGTTCTAGCAGCTTCTGAACACTGAGGTTTCTTACATTAGCAATAACGGGCCATAAAAATGCTAGTACCCTTTCAGGACTTTAAGCACATGACCTCCTGGATAAATGGAAATTTCCAAACAAAGCCAATTTAGAGTTATCATAGCAAGGGAGTTTCATCAGTAAATATCAATCAATTTTAATGAAAAGGAGCCCGAGCTTCAGTAAAACGCGTCAATTTGATGAATTAATGTAGCTAGCATGCTTTCACATTGATTATAACAATGAACTGAATAAATAATGAACGATTAAATGAACGCATAATTTAATTTCTTTTGGTTGATAACATTCATGGTTCTCAGTTTGATCTCGTTTTGAGGAAAGAAGTCGACAAAATCAACACGAGGCTAAGTTTGAAGCAGACCAATTGAATGTGTATTTTCACTGGATGAACGTTCAGTAAAATTTCAGGAATGACGTGAAGATTAAGAAGGTAACAACTTCAACTATTTGGTAACAATATTTGCTTCGATATTTACGAATACGAAGCCCAAAGCGTGCAACTGATATTTCTTCTCAAATTTGAGAAATGGCTAGCAGCTTGTTCGCAAAACATTCCACATTTTCTAGATAACGACTTTTAGTTTTAATAGGATAAAACTTACAGTATTGGGAAATTTTGCTTTGATATTTAAATAACTATATAATCCGAATGGCCGAATGGTTGGTTGCGACGATGACAACCATAGGAATGAAAACTCAG
Organism: Rhopilema esculentum; assembly: GCF_057945365.1. Classification (NCBI taxonomy): domain Eukaryota; kingdom Metazoa; phylum Cnidaria; class Scyphozoa; order Rhizostomeae; family Rhizostomatidae; genus Rhopilema; species Rhopilema esculentum. The sequence goes on along the minus strand of NC_142826.1, from coordinate 2,035,388 downwards.
AATCGTTCTGTTCTTTACATCAAAAGCTTGTACAGCTTTGCCTCTCCGGCAACGAGAAGTTTATGACAGACCGGTTAACAGTAGTTATTATTAATCTGTACATAAATGTTCAACCATGAGACACACGTAATCGGAAGAAGACAAAGGAATGTAAATCGATAAAATGTCTCACCTACTACTTTTGTTTCTACAAAGCCAGTAGGCTTGCTGAAGCTGCTCTGACCAACAATATTCATTGCATTTACTCTGAAGCGATATGAACTTTCCGGCTCCAAATCATCAACAACAGTGATACACTCTTTTATGTTACTACAAACAATAGTCCAGCTTTTTTCTCCAACCTTTTTGCACTCTAGACAATAGCCAGTAATTGGGCTGTTACCATCAAACGGAGGCTGCCACTGAACGAGGGCGCTGTTTCCACAAACTTTAGGAACTCCTGGAGGTGAAGGCTCGTCTGGAACATCTAAATAATTGAAAGGAATACAACTTCTGAAATGTAACATACAAAATTTGCATTATAGAAAAATGTTCCTCTGAAATGTCTTTTGGCATTGAGGAGTGAGATTTGTGATGAGGGCCGTTCGTATAAGAGAGGGAGTGTAAATCCAAGGAGGCATGGATGAAAGAATCAAGAGGTAGCGTCTGAAGTTCTCTTCAGCCGGTTTTTGCTTGGATTTTAACAAAAACAATTACACTAGATATGGATTTCGCTTTTAAGATATTGTTTCCAAGTTGCTGTTATTGTTGCATTAATTATGCAATTTTTAAAATGTCCGAATGCGAAACCTAGCAGGGCAAAGAAATAAGGGAGGAAGAGAAGGAGCTGGCAGAATCAAATGCTTTAGATGGAGAAGAAATCAGAAAAACAGGCAGTATGGGTATAAAAAATTAGAGCTTTGGAATAACATAAGTTTTCCCACTTCTGAAACAATTTACAAACATAAAACATATTGCTGTACGTCTCCTTCAAAGATGACAAAATAAACACAAAAAACAAACCTGTCACAATTAGTTGGCACTTCGATTCAACCGATCCATGTTTATTTTCAAGTCGGACAGAATATCTTCCACTAACGGAACAAATAACTTTAAACAGCTTGAGAGTCGTCACACCTTTGCCATTTGTAATACACATAGTTTCATTTTCAACTACCTCCTTTCCTTCATACTTCCAAGAAATCGATGGTGGGGAGTCCGATATATATTGAACGGAGAGGGAAATTGTGTCGCCTCGGGAGCATTTTGTATCCTGGAGTTTGTTTAACAAAGTCGGTGCTGTAAAACAAATCGTGTGTCAGTGTCTTTCAATACAGTTGGAAAATTAAGCCATCAATATTTCTATCGTTTAAGCTATTTCCAAATTAACTACTCTCTCAAAATTTCTCGTTTACATACAGGACGTATTACCATTATTGCAATAAGCAACCAATAAAGAATAACATTCTCCCGTTTTCTTTCCGTAAAAAATTTATCAAGGATTACCTTGAGATTCCTCTTCTTCGGCTATCGCAACCCTTTTCCAGCCTGGCTTCTTTCCAGCGTTCGTTTCTTCGACAGTTTCAGTGGAGGGACTCAATCCAGGGGTAACCTTCGTTGTTAGCTTGTCCTGCTTAACGTCATTAGAGGCCGATTTCACGCCGCTGAGCAGCCGGCTCAAGAAGTTCGTGCTGCGCACTGCCGTGATCGTTTTCTGTACAAAAATGACGATAGTTGCAATTGAAATACATAAATAGAGAATGATAAAAAAAAGTGAAAAAAGCTCGGGAATAGAATGTAGGTTTTCAACGGAAGAGAAGCGCGAAAGTGAGCCACAAACCTTCCATTTTCTCCTCGCAGTAAATGCTTTTAATCTGTCTGTTTTCAGCTTCTTTTTCGACCTTTTAAACTGGAGACAAAAGATACTTGTCAAAAAAAGGTCATAGCAAGTGGCGACACTTTCTAAGCAATTATTTCCTATCTTTTAAACAAGTCGATAGTAATCAATATAAATCAGTACAAATCAGAATGAATTAGTATGGATCGGCATAATTAGCATAAGTCAGTATATTTTAGTATAAATCTGTACAAAAGCGCAAGTAAGAATTCACTCACCATCAACCATGGATGCTCAAAACACTCCTTTACTGTGCTGCGTTTGCTAAAAAAATAGTACCCCAGTTTAAAGAAAGTTCTTACAACAGACAAATTATCGATAAACTTCTGTTTTTGCTCCCTCTTGCCACGAACCTTATCGATAACCCTCCCCAAAAAACCACAAAAATACAGGATTAATAACAGGTTTAGTAAATAACAAGTGAAGGTGTATGGATGGCTCTGTGGTTAGGGTAACAGACTACAGATGCAAGGGTCTAGGATTCGAAACAACCATTCTCTGTAATTTCAAGCATTTGAATAATGAGATTTGGCCACATATGCTTGAAGGACCGGGACAAGTATCTTGTCTGAATGTCCTAAAAACACCTCCTTATGGAAGCTAGGTAGCGCGAAAAACGAAATAAAAATAACAGAAAATAGAACATAGACACTAACTTTTGGGCCTTGATGAGCAAATCTTGAATAAACTCCCTTGCTTCTTGACTGATTTCTTCAAAGACAGGGTCATCGAAATCCCATTCTGCTGTGGTAACATTGGCCAGTGTCTCAGCATCATTGTCTCCCATGAAAGGTGACAATCCACTTAGCCTGAAAACAAATGAGCCGTCCAGTGACTATCAATCATAGAGGAAGCTTAACATCGACTTAACAAAGCTTCAAAAGTCTATGATGGTATTAAAAAATGCTGCAGAATAGAAAAGATATCTAAAATCTATCATAAAAAAGTAACGACTATCGATTTCCCTTATGTTCCCCCCGTACAATCTCATCGTATTCATACCTTAAATTCAAGTTATATTGTTAATTTTAATGAGAAGTTCAGTAACATAGTAAAAATAAAAATAATAATACTTATATTTAATAAAAATAATAAATCATATTTAGACAGGTAAACGTGTTCAGCAAAATAAATTGCTGCTATCAACCAAGTAGCTGTTAACATAGTGTTCCTAAAATATATGTTTTATAATAGATGTTATTTATAAGCCATTTATGTCTGAAGAAAGAAGCATTGATAAAGTCTAAAGATAAATGTTAAAAGTCAACGTCAAACACATATAAGATACCATGCTGAATTGTTGTTTTAATTCATCAAGGCTCTTAATCTTTTAGCGAAGCGAATTAAAGTCCTTACAGTAACACTTGATCTTTAGAACTGATGCTTGTGTTTCTTTGGGATTTTATTGAAAAGCGCAAACAAAGCACAACAGATTTCTGCCCTACTATGCTATCTGCAAACTTAGGGAAATCGGTTGCTTATTTGATATTCTCGCAAGTGATGGTGCATTAGTTCAAATAAAATGCTTATTTGCAAAATAAATCAGTGCTAGAGAATAAATACTTACAAGACATAGGTAATAACTCCAATAGACCTAAGAAAAACAAAGTACATTTAGATGTATGAAAAAAAAATTTTTTAATTTTAAGCAGATGATGTTTAGCAACTAATTCCCATCATGTATTATATAAAATCACGAAAACGCTGCTACAACGATTAGTCTTAAAACTGAAAGTGTCCGTTCACTGTTCAACTGTTGGCATTAAACGGAGGCTAGCAGTCAAGAATAAATAACTTCCTTTTCAACGCAGCTGGAGCACAGAAGAAAAAGAACTGTTTGATGAATATGGAATATATGAGTGGGCACTGAAGACACGTAATGAAAGAAAAACGGGCATACCACATATCCGTAGCTGTGCTTACTGTATCATAACTGATTACTTCTGGGGCTGTAGAAAATAAGCAACATTTAAATTCAGATTTTGAATATAAGCAAATCAAGTAATTGAACAAACATGGACTAAAAGCTTTCGCAAACTCTCAGCTGTCGCAATTGTACGTATTCTTAACTGCCCTGGGGATATACTTAACAGTCCTGCTCCCCCTTGAGAACCCTAAAATGTGCAATTGATTCCAGGGGAGTAGGGCCCAATGTTCTTACCAGCCCTTGGGAGTTAGACCGACCCTTGGGGGTGATACCAACCTTTGGGTTAGACAAACCCGTGGGGCTCTAACCAACCCTTGGGAGTTATTGTTTCCCAAACTCTTGGAACAATGGGATTACTGCTAGCCCACTATTAAGTTATCTTGTTGTCAAATACTGCCACGCCTGCTCCAGTAAAACAAATAAGTAAAGAGAAATCATAATAACAACATACAAAATTACAAAAACTTTGCGTAGAAAGACACAAGAGACAAATGATTGTATATACATACCAATGAATTCAGGGGTTCCACATAAAACTTGCATCGTTTCATTTGGATTATACTTTCTCGCGAGACCAAAGTCAATCAACTTGACCTGATTGCTGTTCGGGTTTACTAGCATGATGTTTTCAGGCTAAAAACGAACCAAATTAGAAATAATAAAATGCTCAATGCCAATTTATGTAAAATAACATAAAACATAGAACTACTGAATCGAAAAAGGGAACAAATATAGCCCCAAATCCAACCCCAACTCAAACTCAACCCGAACCCCAACCTAAAATTCCAACTACAACCCCAAACCCAAACTCCAACCCAAGCCCAAGATCCAGACCCAAACCTAACTTCAACCCCATTTTCCACCCCAACTTCAACCCCAAACCCATATGAGATCATCTAGGAACAACTGTCCAAAGAAATCATTCGATAAGTGTCAAGTAGACTAGAATGCAAACTTTTGGTAAATTATTTCTAAAACGCATGCTTACCTTCAAATCAAGATGAAGTATTTGTCTTTCGTGCATATAACTTAGACCCTGCAAAACTTGTTTCATATAATACACTACAACATGCTCCGAAATGTACTCAAGAGCAGTCAATTTCTCAAACAGTTCTCCGCCAGTCACCAATTCCAAAATAAGCACTATATTTTTCGATGTTTCATATGCATCATAAAGTTGTACCAGTCTTTTATGGTTCAGTTGATTCATTATCTTGATCTCGTCATATACAGCTTGCTTTTCACGTGGCCTACACTTAACAAATTTAGCAGCATATTCCCTTGAGTTGTCTTTGTGTATACATTTGCTAACAATTCCAAATTTACCCCTGAAACAAAACGAATGATAAAATGATCGAGTCATGCAAGCAAATAAACAAAAACAACACCTAAAGAGCATAGACAAATAAAAAAGGAGCTGCTTGAAAAAAGTCCTTATGAGAGAAAAAGCGGACAAAAAAATCTTGCCAGGTATCAACGAAGTAAATGTTGATCGCGTCTTTTTGCTTCGTATTCAAGTATAAAATCTTATTTTCTTTGTAAATTACTTCTGTAGGCAGCAAAAAAGAAGTAACATTTGAGATTAATACTTCATACTTGCACAATCCGAAGAAACCTTTGCTCTTTACATTAATAAAAAATTCACTTCTTTTGTTATGTGTTACCCCCTGTTAGAAGGGTATACAGAGTATTAACATGCATATTTACCTTCCAAGTTCGTCCTTCATGGTATAATAATTTTCTGCATCTTCCCGTTTTATTTCTACCGGGGGTCTGTCCGGCATTGGCTCTGGATCTGAAACTTCGTCCTCAGACTCGGATTCGTACTCAGTGACAAGGCCTAAAACGAGTAACCAGTCACTCTTCTAAAGTCCATAACAGTATATAAAATGTCCCACAGTCACCATACATTGGCACGTTCATAATGGCCAATGAAGTTTAAGTCTTCAGATGTGCATCTGAATTAATGTAGCTTATTTTCATGACTCGTCCTTTTGGTCAATAATGGTATTATATATGGTATTATTACAGAATTTAAAATAAGATCATTTACGATACGATTTAGATAATGTGAAACTATTTCGAAAGTTTGAGAAAACTTTCGAAGACTTTAAGGTTCAACTATCTAATATAATTCAAACTATAATTTGAAACAAGGATCTTCTTGAAACATATAGCTAATATCAAAATAAGGTTGTAGTGTCTGGATGGAAGTTGTCTTTCTAAAGCAGAAGATAGAAAGCCAATGGCTTTTCGAAAAGCCACGATTCTGCTGAAATTTTGCGAACTTTGGAAGCATAAAAATACTGCCTAAACTAACCTTCAACATATAGCATGGAGCTGCTTGTGACAGTTCCCTCGCTGTTCTTTGCAACACAAGTGATTTTCCCCGCAGTATCCGAGCTTCCATGAGTTATAATCAATACACAATTATCATCTGCATCAAACAGCATCGTAAACTGCTTGCTTTCAACAAGCTTTTCCCCATCTTTAAACCACTCTACATCTGGATCTGGGTTGCCAATCACTCGGCATTTAAACTTGGCAGCGTTTCCCTCGAAGATGAAGCAGTCTTCAAGTTCCTTAGTGAAAATTGGAGGTCCGAATGGTATTCCTGTTGAATAAATTAGTTATAATAAGTTCGAGAATTCAGTCCTTTCACGCTGAAGGAGGGGATAAATTTGAATATAGCTTAAGTGAGAAGCACCTATAGCGAAGACCTGAGTACAAAAAATACACAGCCTTTCTCAAGATATTTTGCTACTTAATAAAATACAACCATTCTATGAACATTCGCCATAAAAACAACTTTCAAAAGTCTGAAAATTGAATTTGCCTTCTTAAGACCGCTTTTCGTTCAGCATTTTTTTGAGTATGAAAGTTTGATGGTGACGAAAGACCTCAGTGTTTAAAACAATTACAGGCAAAAAATCAGAAACGTTTAAAAATCAATTTGTATTGCGAATCAACTCACGGCAAATTTTAATGGGGTATTTAAAACTTAGAGAGTATTAAAGATCAGTGCAAAAACATAATTTAAGAAAGAATGTGTAGAGATAATAAAAACTGTGATTCTATCTAGAAAATTTCCCAACCTCCTTCATCTCCTTCGTTAGCTAAGCTTGGGTTTTTCAAAGACTCGTGCACTCTGTTCCCGCTGAAAATCAAAGGGCTCTTCGATCTTGGTGGCCTAGTTCGCCGCGATGGACCACTTTCATCACTGCTTGAGTATTCCCCTTGCGCAGCAACATTACGTCGCTCTTTCAGGTTACTGAATGGCGAAAGCCTCGGTGCGATATCCGCCTCCACAGGCATCAGCAGCGATTTGTGATCATTACGACTTTGATTTGACAGCGCAGCGACCTCTTCGTCAGTATGCGATGCGTTGCTAGTTTGAAGAAAAAAAATAGACAGTCTAGCTTTTAGCACGCAAACTTTTTTAGTGATTAAGCAATTAATGATATCCAGTGTTTACTTCTATAACATTTTACAACTAGATGAAAATGTTACGTTTCAGAGATGCGCGGCTACAGTTTCAATTCATTCATGTTTACCTTAGAATTAAACAAACTGTAGAAAGGCTTTGCATATAAGTTATAAACAACGAAATAAAACGATGGTTAACTGAAATAGATATAAATGCCTCACGTTAAGCTGTATGCAGAGATTCTGGTTGTGAGGAAGGTAAAGAAAATCGGATCTCGCAGTTACCGTGCCTAATTAATTTTCTAAAGTTGCATACCTTTCTGTGTCGTATCCATCACTCATCTCTCGTTCACGATCCGAGTTTCCGTTTTCCTTTAGAATAACAGGAGATTTCACAACTGGTGCTGAAATATAAAGCAAAACTTCCTCTTAGGACCATTATGATATATTTTATGCCAGACGAGGAAAACAAGAAAGCACTATTGTAGGATTTATTGCCTAGAGTTATTTTTCCGACTTAGGTATAAAGTGTGGATGAGAGTAGAAATCCCTTCAAGTTACATTTTGGGAATTTTCCCAGGGTTGAAATTCATACAAAAAGAGAAAGCTACCTTTCACAAGCACTGATGCACTAGATTTGCCTGGCTTACTCCAGCCAATAACATTGCAGGCAGAAACACGAAAGTTATATTCATCGCCCTTCACAAGGCCATCCACAGTTGCTGTTGTTGCTGTTAGCTGGTCATCAATTAGATCCCAGTCTTCCGGACGATCATCTTCATTTCTCTGTTCCAGCATGTAATGAGTCACTTCGCTGCCACCGTCTTCTTTCGGCGCGGTCCATGACAAAGTAACCGAATCATCTGTGATGTTATTAACTGTTGGACTGTCAGGCTCGGACGGAACACCTTTAAAGAACAAGAACATGTTATTGTAAAAGTCTTGTTAAAGCAAACATAGCAGAAAATAGTAGAAACAGTATATAAAACAGGACGGTTCTAAGTTGCTACCCTGATATTCAGGGTTAAGGGGAACACCAGGCAACTGTTTGAAATAGCAAATAAATTTCTTTGTCCTCTAGGACATCAAATACGTAATATCATTTCTTTACTCACAGAGTACGGAAAGAATCGCTCGGCAACTTTCTTCGCCTTCAACATTGGCAATTTTACACGTGTATTCACCACTGTCCGATACGTCAATATCAGCGATATCAAGTACTGCAAATTTTTCTGTCGTTTCTATGAGGTATCTTCCTGCATCGTGAATTTCCTCTGTACCGAAGAACCAAGTCACTTTTGGAGTTGGAAAGCCATCAATGCCACATTTAAACGAGAATGAGTTTCCCAGTTCGGCCTGTCCATCTTTGAATTTCTCTATAAACCTTGGTGGAGCTATGGCAAAAAAGGTTTCAAATTGATATGGGCTGTTGGTTCAGAGAAGATTGGGTGAGAGAACATCAATAGAAATAATGGAAGCTTCAATCAATCATGACTACTGGCCTTAACAGCACAATAAGTAACAAAGTGATACACGTTTGACGTGATACACGATAGATGCAGATTAGCTTCAATCTAGTTTAGCAGCGTGGTACTTTGAGTCTTAATTGATTCTTTACAGCTTTAAAGAAATCTGATTTGAATCTGTACCGTTACAAAAATCGGAAAAACCATTCGCAGAACCAAAGGACTTGCAATCGCATATTTCCACTGCTCGTCTGAAAGATCTAAAACCTTTATTTTCTAGAGCCAGAATAAGTGGCGAGGATGGCTCAGTTGTTAGAGGCGCTGACTACAGACCCAAGGGTCTGTGGTTCGAGTCCCTGGCATGACCAAACTTTCACCCAGAGTGGGGAGAGTCGCCAGCTCTCTGTAATTCCAGGCGTAGGAATCATGAGGTGTGGTCACATCGAGAGGAAGGACCAGGACACTGCTCGATAAACATAGCTTCTCAGTGTCCTAAAAACTACCTTCGGATGCTAGGTAGCAACAAATACAAATACAAATACAAAGTGGCTTAGTTAAGCAAGTTACATTTACCATTAACAATCAGCTCTGCCATGCAGCTGATGCTTCCAGAGGCATTCGAAGCAGTGACACCATACAATCCTGCATAGTCAATTGTAACGTCATCTAATACTAGCAGTTCTGTGCCGTCTTTCTTTGTTTGAAATTTGATATATTCATTTTCTTCCAACTTTTCGTCATCCAAAGTCCATTCTACATCTGCATCACAGTCAATCAGACAATCAAATATTACGGTTTCGCCTTCAATTGCCTTTTGCGGTTCAAGAGCTCTGATGAAATTCGGCAGCGCTGTGCGACGAATTGAAAATTGTGAACTTAAGTTAAGTTGGATTTGTGGGATTTAGTGCAGTTTAGGGCTTTAGTCTTTTCCTTTTATAACGAGGAAAGAAAAGAAAATGAGGGGGGGGGGGAATTACATACGCAAGCCCAAGGGACAACTTAAGCCTTGTGGAGAATATCAAAGGAATAAGAATAGCGTCTACAGATGACAACAAAGAGTGCAAATGAAGAAGATTAATTGATGTGAATTTTACTTATCTCGTGTTCTGGGTGCAAATATTTCCAATCAAAATTCAATGGGAATGAGACTTACAAGACAGAACCGAACCTTCGGTTGACAATTCGGAACTGGTTCTGGATCGATCAGTAGAAAAATCGGACTCGGGGAACGATTTGGAACTGGAATATTCAGATAACGTCTTCTCACCTAAAGAAGCTACGTCAGGTTCTGAATCCGCAGATCTCGTTAAGGTTATTTTCTTCAGCCACTGCGCAGGAACCCAACAACGCCTAGGCCCACCTTCAGCAGGTTTTGCTTCAACAAGATACAGCTGGGTACCAGCCTTTAATGCGGTCACGTGCTCTCCCTTCTTGATGATTACCGTCTCCGATGAACGCGAATTTACGTCTGTTATGATCTCATATGAGGTACCAATGTCGACTGGCTCAGCCTTGTTAATGAAGGAGAAAGAGACCGTTCACATTTTCATACATTCAAAAAACTAAATGATCTCAACACACGTAAATACTATAATCACAAAACAAAATGAGGGTAAACAATGATGGTAGATATAAAAAACCTCTGTGACATTTTTTGCTGAATATGAATACTGTAGCAATGGACACAAATTCAATTCTAAACAGGCAAGGCAAAGTCGAAGGCCTATTAATAAAGAGACTTAACGAAACATATTTGTTACAAAGCAAGACTCCTTCTGTAACCCCACATTTCAAAATGCTTCTGAAGGGGAAGTCTTGTTCCGTGCTCAATGCTACTCGTTCAAAACAGTACAATTTAAAGAAAACTAGCCAAGAAAATCACCTCTTTAGATAATACACCGAGATCGTTGGCGATGTAAGCCTCCTCCACATCCATCATTGCATCTATGTGAGATTCTTCCGTCACGTGCGAACAGGGCTCCTTCAATGCGGGAGCTACTGACTGTTCTCCTGCAGGGGTTTGAAGAGGCTTGAATAGCCGCGACGTATCAGTGCTAGCCTCGACTATTTCTGTAAGCGGAGCATCTGACTTTGAACGAACCAAGGTCACTCTATTCTTCATGTCATCGTAATCAATCATCTGCGCTGGAGCTGACTTTCGCTTTGAGGATTCTGTGTGTTTACAAATAAAACAATTCTCAGTAAGGTTTCCCGATTAGTTTGAAAGGCAAGCTATGTCAAGGGGCCTTAATAGAAAAATTCACTTTAACCGAGGGGCTTAAAGCAGGTACAGAGTATAAAATAAGAAAATTATGGAAGTTCTTTGGGGTTCTGAATTGAAAGACCCTTAAAAAATTGATTTACAGATATAGGAAAATATCAAGACGAAGATACTTCGAAGTTTCTGAAGGATAGCATACCTTTGAGCGCGCTCAACTGTCGTCCAAGAATATCTCGAATCTCTTTAACCCAAGACTGTTTTATCCACAAGGTTTTCGCCTGAATTCAATAAAACAAATTAAGTGAGAAGTAGGACCCAAAATCATGTGACTGAAGAAAAGCTTGAGCATCAAACTGTGGTTGACTTGAGAGTCGGTGACTTCTCAAGGCACCGGAATGATGTGTTGTGGAACACAACATCATTATCCTTGTAATTTTTCAAGATTTAACGTCTTTACGCTCAACATAATTACGGAATATGGCTATTCACACAACAGCTGCAATCAGCAAATCTTATAGCTTAGCGTTAACTTTGTAACAAACACCATTAGAACGATTGTAAACTAAATACCGAATCGGGTTTAAGCCCGGGCTCATCGTGTAAAAGCGATACATATTGGTAAAAGATCGCAAAATAGAAACATCGTAAAATAGTAACATCAAAAACTCAATTACCTCAAATGTCCATTGTAAGCTTGCCGACGAAGCCGATTTTCCAACCCAAATCCGCCATCGCTTTGCGTCACTATCTACTGATTCCGTTAGGCCGGCATCAGACATCTAAAAAGCCGATTAGAGCATCATTTTTGGATAGCTTTAATTAACAGGAATAAAAGCAATAAAAACCCATCTTGTCAAAGAGAACTAGGTAGAGAAAAAATTTGTGTATACATTCTCAGGTCTTTCAGTTTCTTGGCAAAACACAGAGAAATGTGTAAAAATTAACACATTATAGCAGACAGTGATTGCATACCTTGACGAGAAATTTAAAACAGTACGTGAATTCATCCTTCCTTGTTTCTTTAGTCTTTGTTCCGATCAGCAATCGCTCAAATAAAAACAAATGTCTTTCTTTTCCACGACCTTTTACCTTGCCTTCCCAGCAAATAACATCTTCCTATATAAAAATAAAAGAATAAGGTTAGGAACAAAATAATTACAGCTACTTTCCGCTGTTATAAAGGTTTTACGTTCAAAGACTGGAGTTAAGAAATGTCTACAACTTCTCTGTTATCTTATTGCGATTTTCTAGCACGACATAGACATCAAATAAAATTCTGTTTATGATAACACCCTGCTTTTAGTTTTTCTTTAAAAAGGAATAAATTCTTCAAAATATGCTATTACGGAAAGTGAAAACTAAAACCTAACGATATAAAGAAGCAAAACACTTGTTAAAATAAAGTTTACCTTTTTTACGAAACTATCGAATTTCAGTCAAAATATAAAGATATCATCTTGAAATGGCAACAAACAGAGACGTGCAAAACTACTTACATGTCGAAGCAAACTGCCCCCATCTTCTAATGATATTTCTCCCTGAAAAGATAGAGAGCAGATGGTATTGAACAAATCCTTAATGTTTTTACTTATGGGAAATTATTCCATTTAGTCGCTGATATCATTCCATAGAAACCAATATCCCCGCTAAGACACTTTCAACGTTTCTATTTTAACATCAATCCACGACTGTCATGACTCTCATTATCAACCTTTCAAGCTTTTAAGATCATTAAAAAAACAAGATGCAACGGCGCAAAAGCAAACAGCTGGCTCCCTGGAAGAAGCTCTACACACATTTCATAACATTCTAAGGCCCAGTAATAGTTAGAGAAATAGGTAACAATATTAATGTAAAATGATGACTGATAAATGAAAAGTTTGTGTTAGTTTCTAACTTCACGTACCTTATAACCGGAGATTTTAGCTACATGAAGCATGTCATTTGATAAACGTATAATGTTTCCAGTTCTCGTTAAAGCTTGCTGAAAAAAGGAAATAAGTTCAGATTCAGATTCATAAACATTTATCCATCAGAAACCAAGAAAAACGTCCGAGATGTAGTGTGAAGCCAGACATATTCTTAGAATTAGGTGCAAAGTTCTTGGAAAATTGTGGAGTTCCTTGGCAATATTTTTGGGGAGAAAACACAATATGAAATTGAACACAAGCGTGCTGTGCAGCTTTCAAAATAAATCTCACTGTAATAAACGTTTACAAAGCAATGTGTTGAATATTTTCATACATCTGCAGTTGAATATCCAAGGAATCTAAGACCTACCTCAACTGTTGAAGCTTCCTGGTTTGCCCTTGTCGAATATTTTAAAAGAACCTAAAACATTGATCATGGAATAATAAGAAAGGGCAGAAATGACGTCTGTTGAATTAAATTTGCTTCAGATAAGCAATTAATTTGATTGGGCGGAACTTTTTAATCACAGGGAAAAAAGGATGTTTATTGGAAAAAAAACACGTGTCTCGACTGGACAGCTACCATATGAAAGCACGTCATTAATGAAGTACAATGTCTGAATGATAAACGTGTTTGATTCGTTAAGCAACTAATTTCAACCTGTGACCTGTTGGGATGAAAGGGTGAGCAGAAGGTTTTTTAAATCATCAACAACCCATTGTAAATTGTTCTCCATTATATGTAAAACGACGAGCTGAACGCACCTTGAGCAGAAGCTGGTATCTGGTGATTCTTTGTACTGGAGTGATCAAATAGCCCTGGATGAAGTGTGGGTCTTCAGAGTCGTGTTGATAATTCTGTAAAACAGAACACGAGGTTAGATCAAAACTGCAATCATAAAACCGAAAGTGCAAGGCCTGATGACCCTAAAATTCGACAACAAACACATCTATGTGATTGGATCTGGAAATGTGCTTAAACAGGAAAAATAGCTTGATGGAAGGCTAATAAATGAACCACGATAATCATTAGGATCTCTAATATTTATATTCGAAAAAAGTTTTGACAGGAAATTGGAAACGCGATAGGAGGATTGGTTCTATATTAACGACTTTGACACAAATGATTAGACAAAATTCAAATAAAATCTTGTATAGCTTGGATTTATCCCATCTTGTACGTAGGTGGAGGAGTGAGATTATGAGAAGTTATTTAGCTATTTAAGTACGATTTTAAGAATGCTAGTCGGTTTTGAATAGTTCTCGATATAGGTCGATAATAAAATGAATTTCAAACATCGGAAATTGGAGCAAAGTTGCACGTCTTACCTCCCAGTATTCAATTGATTCTGGTCGATTTAAAACTTCATCCGCTGTTGGTCTTGTTCTACAGTACTCGACGTAAAGTGTTTCCAATTCATTAGCCTGAAACAAGATACGAAATCATGATTACATAAAAATTAACGACTATAAAAATTTTCGTACAAATTCTGAAGATAGAAAGACCTGTCCTAAACTAATGCTAACTTTCAAAGTCTTGAGAATAACGAAATAAAGAAATTTAATTATCTTTGTTGCCTCTATGTCTGTTTGACAACCAGAGAATGCTTATACTTCTAGGATGCATTGAAACGCGCCTCAGCTGATGGCTCGGTCGAGATCTACAAGCTGAAGGTTATGTAATTCCAATAAATGCTCTTAGCTCGCTCTTAACCAAATCATGCAGATTTGTAAAGTCAAACAAACTCACTTTTTTCACAAAACAATTGGCCATATCCTCGCTCACATGAGCAGATTGCTCCAATTCCGGTAGAAATATGCTAGACAGACAAAGAAAAGCAAATGAGAATGTGTTGTTTTGAGTTTTCCTACAATCGTATGAAATACTAAGATTGGTTAAGATTAAAAACATTCTACGAATGGTGGGGTTAAATACTAGCGTTGAACTGCTATAAAGTGTAATAAAGTATTAATATAAGTTTATTAAAAGCTTGGCGACAGTTAAGGTAACAAAAGTCCTTCGAACCAAAAGTTTTCCAGATCATTCATAACTTAACTTATTAACTGTTGAATATGACTTCTAGAAGATCTGCATTTCCTTACAGTGCTATTTACATGGGCCTCTGCGTCTGCCACGCAGGACTTTATACACGATTTGCGAGTACAATAGTGACAAGGAAATCTCTACCAGTAACTAACCTGCTATGAAACTGGTAGATGTCTCTGATGTTTGCAAAAAGAACATCCCTTTTACCAACCAGGCAAGAAGGCAAATGCTTTCCCTTTTCAACTTGCACCAAATGATGCTAAAACGATAAAGACACTCTTCAACACAAGCAGAACAGTTAAGAAGAGGCCTAATTTGGAAGTCAAAACATTAATTTTGCATTGGGAGCAAGCAGAAGGAGTCAATAGGCTCTGTCTAAAGAAATAAATTTGCACAAGACAAAGGCATGCCGATGTTCAAATGTATTCAACAGCTGGGACATCCCCCCTCAAATGTATTCAACAGCTGGGTCATCCCCCATAGCTTCCATGGGTTGTCAACTCAGAAAAACGGGCAAATCACAAATGGAAAAAGGGGAAATCTTCATATCTAAAATTCAACTCCATCACCTGAAGGTTGGCGAATTGCCAAATTAATAGTAGAAAATCGAAGACAATCCTTGATTTAAGTTTTTCATTTCACATTCTTTTGTAAAAGATATTGAAATCTGTACTAATCTGTATAGGCTTGTCAAAAGTCAAAATTGATTTAAGTGATAAAGTGATTAAAGCGATTAAAGCGATTAAGTGATCACTCTACCAACCTCACAAAGATACTTCAAGTCATCCACATATTTCCTTTCCGTATCCAAAATTTCCTTCAAGACGTTGCTAGAGCAAAACATAACACCATTACCTTTTAATCACAGAAAAATTATCAGAAAAATTAATGGTAACGATTATGAATATAAAATATACCAAAGAAATAAATAACGGCAAAAACTATGAAAATTTATTGATGAAACATTACATTTAGCTATCGGTTCGAAAACACAGCCATGAGGCATTCCAATGATTACCCTGCACCAAGAGAAGAATTTGGCGTTTTGCTTAGAAGTGGTAATACTTGAACAACCACCAATATTTTCTTTCCCAATAAATGAAACACGCGAGACTTCTGCGTGACATTTACGCAGCCATATACGTGATATTTACGCAGACATTTACGTGACATAAAGCTAGACCTCTTCAACATTGTAAATGAAAATAACAGACCAGTTATCGGATAAACAGACGTGAGGCAAGGAAATCTTAAATGAAAGGAAATTCTAATAGAATATTCGAAGAAAATATAAAAGACCACAATAAAATATGAGCAATTGCTGGTAAGCAAAGTAATATTTAACTTGGATAACAAAATAGAAACTTACTCTCTTAGCTTCAATGCCTCGATCTCTTTACTGTCTTTTGGCAGCTGAATGCCAATACTTCGTCGCCTGGCATCCACTTCTTCTTCGGCATCTTTTTCGAGGTATGCACTTGGAACTAATCCTTCTTCACCGTATGAACCATCTTCGTTGATTGTTCTCACCACCCAGAGGTCCCCTTCTTGATTTCCCTCCATAACATCCACAACTGTCCCTTCGGATATCGCCAGCTGGTCGTCATCTTTAGGATCGTAATTCGCGATTGCAACATATGTATTGCTCTGAAAATATAAAATCAAATTTAAAAGATCGCAGTTATTAATCGATATTTCAACAAGGATCATCTAGGCAATAAGAGAATCCATGACGTTTCTCTCTGTCATAACCAACAAAAAACATAGACTGGTGGTTTTGCAGGCAGGTTTTGCAGGCAAGAAAATAATTAAAAATCTATACGCAATGTACGCAAATGTTACAGAACATGAAATTTTGCAAAACACGGGTCTGATTTATTGGAAATATTTTGCGATTTAAAGAAAACGCTGAGGTGGCGGTTTTTGATAATAATAAGGGTAAGAATCCATGATCTTACATGCGATAAGATCAAAGAAACATTTAAACAGCGTGTAATATCATGCCCATATGTTTCAGGCCTAATATCAACGACTACAAAAAGTTATTTCAACAATATGTTGTTCCTGCTTCCCTTTGGAAAATAAACAATTTCTTGTAATAGATACAGAACTCACAATCCTCTCTGGTAGCAGATGTATAAGAAGCTGATTACCGCTATTTTCTTATTAGTGGAAGATGTTAAATGGAGGTTCAAGATACGCAATGGAAAACAAACAATCCTTGACTGAACACAACAGTAAGACAGGGATAAATACCTTGACTGATTCAAGATCAAATGGTCTGCCAGGTGATGAGAGCGGAGAATCAAGATCATCTCGAGGGGTGGTCGGTGTATTAGCGCTGTTGAAAAATACAATCATTTTTAGTACAAATCGGTGTGTAAAATGTCAGAGGCAAATGAAATTAATGCTATATGCATTACATTGAACGCCATAAGAAAAACGAAATATATAACAACGTAACTTGAAAACTCGTAGGAAATACAGTAAAACATTTTGGTGAGCTTCCTAAGTAAGTGAAGTTTGATTCAATCGACAGTTTGATTCAATCAAAGGTTAGTCGGGAAAGGAATGCTTAGTCGGGAAAGGAAACAAAGTTGATCATTCGCTAAACACATGCTTTGATAAATTCCGACGTCATGTTGATAAAATCAGACGCTTTTAAGCAAAACGCACATCAAAAAATACCTGCCTCGAACAAAGAAATAAATTTACTGCGAAGTTTTAGAGCAAACAAAAGCAAACAAAAAAATTATACTCGATTGTATTAGCCATTTCTTAATTCAGATTAGCAAGATTAGAGTCGGATGACGAGAAAGGTCATGCATTCATTGCATTTACGAGATCTTCTTGTGGATTAGAAAATTCACCTGTTATTGATATGGATGCAGTTAAACTAAAGTACGATGTGATGGCATGGCTCTCTTAAAAATTAGCATATATTTGAACATGGACAATGTAAATTGACTCATGAGACTAAACTAGCAAAAAAATTTCATTCATTGATAAAGCTTAACACCGCATATCTTCATATTTACAACATATCTATAAATCAAAATTTGATTCTATGATAAAAAATAATATATTAATGAGAGTAATAAATTTATCGATAAAATTGACCCTTGTGGTGTTTGACATAAGCCTTACTTCGTGAACAGCTTGCAAATCAGAATAATGATATCAAACTTCCCAGCACCTTGGCAAAATATTACTTCTAGATATTCACGACTCCGTTCAAAACAAATCTCCAAAAAACAGAAGTTCAGAAACTTACTATAGCCGGAATAGGTTAACGTAATTTTCCATTCGCATGATTCTAAACATTTTTGGCGCCTTGGCGTATCACGCCCGTCATTCCATCATCTTAACAAACAGAGAAAGAATCCCAGTTCGCACAAACATCTGTCGACCATAGAAACGCTTAGAGCTCGGGATAGCCCGTCAACAACCGTTAACGCAAGAATTCCTTTTTAAAGCGCGGATTATCGAATTCCGTCGTGAAGCCTTTGAAATTTACAGTCTCGATTTGGTGGCTTTTAATGAGAAGATCGGCGACTTTCAACATCATTACTCAGTTCGACCACAGCGATGGAAAATCACATCTTGTAGATACAATCAGCTTTGTTTACAGGGCGTTAGTTGTGTGTGTGTTGTCCGTGTAGCTTGTCCGTGTGGAAAATTAGATGACCTTCAGTTTCGAGACGCGAATAATGACTATTCAATGTTTTATACGTTTATAGAAAAACCAATATTGTATTGCCTTTGAATTTAAGATGTTTCAATTTAAATAACCAGAGAAAGAGCACCGAAGTGTGTACAGGTTCACTTTAAATAGTACCTCCATGCGATAAGCTTCCTTTGTTTTTGTTAGGAGAAAATCAAATTTTTATGCTAGCAACACGTATCGGAATGTGAAGTGAGCCTTAAAGTGCGTATCAAATAAAGTGGAGGAAAGGGAACTGGTTTGTGAAGCAAGAATTCCTTTCCTATTCGAAATTCCAATGTCGGTAAAATCCGAAAGTGGGTAAAATCCAAAGTTGGGTATAATGAAGCTACCTATAAAAAACCTACGCCGCGAAAACGAGTACAAAAACTTCTCTCTTTAATCATATTCCAAAGAGGAACGTACATTATGAATTTTCGCCTTGAAATTAAAAAAGTTCAGAGGTATCCATTAACAACAGGAACAACTACTCAGTATTGCATCACACTTAAGAGTTTATCTAAAGCGGGTGCTGTTCACAACGTAGGCCTTCATTATCCAGAATAAAATGATGCTTTCGGACAGTCACTTATACTTAATCTTATCTTTAATGAAAAAACACAAGCCAAAAATTTCAAAAGGTCAAAACTCACAATTCTGTTTCAGACTTTTTTCTCAAGCAAGTTGGCGAGACGAATCCAATGTCACTTTGGCGCGTTGCCTTGCGAACTAGCCAGTTATCCTCCTGCGTAGTGTCCAATACTTCAACAACATCCCCACGCTTCAACTGCATCTTGTTACCCTCATCTGGTTCATAGTCTTCAAATGCCACGTACGCGACAAGAGGCAAGAACTAGCACGAAAAGAAGACATTTTGGTTCAACAGATACTTAGCTATAAGCATACAACAGTTGCTGATTTCCCAAGACAGGCCATTGGTAACACAAATTCTCTAACATCTACATCTTTTTGTAGCCGGCTCTCAAATACGAATAATGTTTTACAAGAAGTATGTTTTACAATAAAACCACACCAAATTAAATGAGCGTTGTGTGCAGCCTTATGCAAAGCATGAGATACAACAAGTCCTTCTATGTTCGATGGCTTCAGTAATACGGAATCGAGGACAATTTCTCAAGAAATGAATTTTATCAAAACATGAATATTTAGGCCTAACTTAAAACGTAAGCTTAAAAAGCGCAGATTACAAGAGCATAAGGAAGTAATACGAGCCGGCACCAAGTTCAGATGCCTTCAATAAAAGTGTTCTTTCACTTAATCTCTCTTTCAATACACTGTTTGCAAATGACATTCTTGACAAACAAAATTTGACATATGACAAATAAGGCGCTCAAAATTCAATCAATCGATTCCAGTCCCCAGTGCTTCGTATATGTTGCCATGGCCTCTTTTCAGCGTTCAAAGAAATACTTTCTACTAAGAAAGCCTTTTCAATAGATTTAAACTTGCAATGAACATAAGCTGTCTTTTAAGCGTGATTACAGAGACTAGTATTCGAAGGGATCGCAGTTCGGCCATATGGCACGATCCAACAAGCATTAAAGAAGTTAATAACAAACATAATATATTATACTTCTTCAAGCTTTGATATCGTTGGAGTCTTTTTTGCTTCTGATTTTCCAGTTTTCTGAGATTCCTCATCGTGGAGTTTTTTACCTTAAAAATGAATTTCGTTCCAGTTACTGATAGGCTTGTGAAATTACCTCTGCTTTTTACGATTGTAAACAAAATTTATATTCTAAATTTCATATCTAATTCAACTTTCTTGCAAATATGACAACGATAGAGGAGACTACAAAAGTTCTTAGAATTGCCTTCCAATCATCATTAAAAAACGGTGTTTCACAAATGTCATCTACGGGCATGACTTTTCTCATAACCAGCCTTTTTTGTATGGCAAATGCACGCCTTACCTTTCCCTTTTAGCGGTTTAGATTTGCTTCCCTTTCTCTCGTTTTCGTACTGTTGGCTGGCAGCTTTCAAAATTGCAAAACTCGACCTGACCGTATCGTAACCATACTGGTTCTGACTGTAACAATTCGAGTAAAACTGGCTGTACCTCCTAAATGCCATCTGGAGCGTGAAAGTACAAGACTACATGGTAGCAGATTTACATTTTCATATTTCTTAACGAAATTATCCGCACAAGAATGGAAACTTGAGCGATTTCCTATCGCAGGCGACGTTTTGTTACCTGCTCAGTTTAGCTTCGAACGTACGCCTAAACATACTAGTAAATCATAGTGCGGGCTGAATGGCAGACGCAATTCAGGGTGGACCAATGTCCTAATTGTTAATAACAATTTGATGTTTTTCTGGTTACAATATACGCCGTTGAATGCTCGGATAACAGGCATTCAAATCAAGAAGAGTTTACAATTCGGAAAGCGTGGATGCTAGCCATAAGAAAAGGGTGTCAAGCCACCAGAATGTCATGTGACCAGAAACAGCTTGTTGATTGGCCGCCAAAAGATTCTTTGAAACATGTATTCCACAAAAGGTCAGGACATACTTTGATATAAATTTAAAAAAAATTGATATCGCAAGGTTTTTTTCTTTATAATACGGAATGAGGACATAATAGCAAAATTTTCGTTAAAGTCGTCAATTTTGATGGTGAGAGAAAGGAAGGCAAATCCAAATCAATATCAGATTTGCAAAAAATGATGGTAATTTTGCATTGTGCGAAAAACAAAGCGTTGAAATAAACCGTACCATGTAATAGGATTGTTATGACTCGTAGGAAAGGCGAGACAATAAACGAAATTTATTAAACAAAATCAACAGATACAATAGCAGCTTATCTACAGAAAAAATAGAAAATAAAAGAAACACAATTGTACTTTACACAAAGTCACGTCGCATACAAATACATTAATTAATAATAACTTGATCCATCTTCTTTGCAAACTTGAACTGAATGACGATCAAAAAATGACTAAAGCATACAAATTCATAATTGTGCCTTGATTAATTGACACTTTCGATTTCATAATAATAGCACATTGAAAACAAAAAAACTGGCTTCTTCCTGAGTGCTCTTCCTCTGCGGAGGAGATGTCTCAAAACCATGCCATGTTGTTGTTGTTGTTGCTGCTGCATCTGTTGTGAAAGTAACCAAAGAAACTTAAACCGTTCTTTTGCGACAAACATAAACAACAAACTATTCACCTGTAACCCGCAAAATCGCCGAACATTCTGCCGTTCCAAAATCATTCCTAACCAAACAACTATATGCTCCTGAATCACTTTCTCTCGTTTCTGTGATTAACAACGACTGAGTATTGCCTTCCGACAGGACCGTGAAATGAGAAAAATCCTGAGAACTAATGACGTCATCATTTAACCTCCATTCAACAGTAACATCTGAAGCATTTTCAACGACAACATCCAGCCGCACGAGGCTTCCTTCATTCACCGTTCTGTCTTTGAATGAAGAAATAATAACAGGTTCATCACCCTCAGCTTTCATTTTTGGCTTTGGCTTTGGGAGAATGGCTGGAGGAGGTTTTTTCTTTGTCCCTTTTTCTGGCTCTCTTTCTGGTTCTTTTTCTGAATCTGGTCCTTGTTCATCAGGCTCCAAGTCGTCTTCTTCTTCCTCCGGTTCTTCGTCTTTGTCTTTATCATCTCGATCTGACTTTTCATCTTCTGTATCAGTAAGCTCTTCTTTGTCTATCAAGAAAAAGTGAAGTTATGAAAAATGACTAGAACACCCCTTAGATAGAGTGTCAACTGATTTACCTGTAAATCAAATTCCAAAAGTTCGTCATAACAGGATGCATCCAAAAGGAGATTTCAAAACGATTTTAGTCCAATTATATCCCCATCTATCTATTAGGAGACTTTCCTTGTTCACTTAAAGATTCAACAATCACATATATGACAAATCTACATATATGAAAAATAAACACACCATCAACAAGCAATTCTGCAATGACTGCAACGCGGCCAGCTTTGTTTCGTAACATGCATTTGATTTCGCCTTCATCTTTGATCTCAACTGGATCGATGATCAATGAATAAATTCCTGACTCCTCACTTTCAATCTTTATCCTCGGGCTTGCAACGACCAGTTTATCGTTGATGTACCAAAGGGCAGTGGGCATTGGGTTGCCTGTTGCTTTCAACTCAAAGCGAATAGCATCACCTTCTATTACCTCTTTATCCTTCATTTCTTTAAGAACACTGATTGGCTCGATATCGTCTGGCAATGGCGACTCAGTTTCCTCTGACTCTGGAACTTGTTTCGGGCTATAAAGACAAAAGGTTGACTTTAGTTAGCTTTTTCAATAAAATGATTTCGTTGCTGTTCCAGCAATTTCAATATAGGCTGATCAGACATTCGCGGCGGATGAGCACTGGCTTCTCGTTTTAAACAGCATCCTTCAAACCGATTAATAAAAACCCAAAGCAGTAAAATAATCTCCAGACTCATTCACACTATCTCTTTGGCCTCTCTTTCAGACTCTACTGAGAAGATATACGATGCTTAATTTTATCGAAAATCAAATGCAAAACGAAACAATGATAAAATATAAATACCTTTGTTCTTCTGCATCTTCAGCATCTGCAAAATTTAAAAGAAAATTATAAGCAACAAGGACACTATGAATAGATTAATGGGAAAGTAAGAGCATAGTTCTCGCGAGAAAATTCTTCCAAATTTGCACGACTTGATAAACATTCTCACTGACTTGACAGATGTAGACAATACAATGACAGCACAAATAAAGTAAAGGCGAAGATCTTAGAGACAAGAACTTTAAAGCTGAACAAAATGAATTGTGTGTGTTTTCCAGTTCTCTGGTAGAACGAGATGAAATCACTTCTTGAAGGCTTCTTACCATCAACAAGGACTTCTGTCTGTGTCTCGGCAGTTCCAAGATCATTTTCTGCCACGCATTTGTAAACGCCTTCATCATCAATAAGTATCTCATCAATTTCAAGTTTATGCCAGTCCCCTTTCGTAGAAACCTTCAAGAAGTCCGTTTGCTTTACAGGTTCTCCTTCAAAATACCATGATACCGTTGGTTGTGGGTTACCAAGTACTTGAAGCTGTAAAGAGAATGGATCGCCCTCCAATACCACTGTTTCTGGTTTCAACTTTTTCCCGAATCGTGGCGGCTCTTCTGGCTCTAAATCTAGAAAATCATTAAAAAATATATGTTTCAAGTTTTAATAACAAGTCTTAATAGCAGCATTTTGACAGGCTTCAGCAGACGACTGTTTTTTCATTAAAATGTCTTATTTTCGAGAGAAAAAAACCAACACTCATGAAAAAAATAAGACGTGTTTCTCAGTAAATAAAATTCCATTATAACGCTGGCCCATCTATAATTTCATCCAGAATACTAAATATATGAAATTTTTCAAGTTCTCTTTTCGCGTGAATACCAAGTTTTTTAGATGGAAGCTATGTTGATAAGTGCTGGATTTTCTTAAATAAAATATTCGATAATATAAATTACCATCGACAAGAAGCTCCATTTCACATCTAAGTTCCCCTGCATCGTTGCTAATAAAACATTCATATAAGGCCTCGTCATTGATGCTCGCATTCTGGATTTCAAGTATCAGGGTGTTGCCATCTTGCTCTGTTTTTACATGCCCACTCTGAATGAGAGGCTTGCCTTCCTTTGACCACCGCACAGTCAGGCCATCCGCATTTTTCACCTTGACTTCAAACCTTGCCTTTTCGCCTTCAGTAATTTGCAAGTCTTTCGGCTTTCCAATGATCTCCGGGGATTCGAGTGGTCCGACTGGAGAATCTCGTGGGGTTTCTGGTATGACAACAATGTCTATGCCAAGGCCTAAAATCACAAACACAAAAATAAAGTTGTTTCTCACTATTGTCTTATGACAATGGCTCCTTTTAATGTTGAATCAGAATATTTTTACAAATCAAAAAGATAGAGGGGGTATTTTTCGTTTGTTAGAGAGGGCACGTTGAAATTAGCGTTCAAGCCGAAAGGTTTTAGACTAAATTCAGGGGTCATTATTCGGTTCAAGAAATAACTGTAAATGAAGGCATTCTCGTCATAGAAAAAAACAGATTTGGATCCCTGATGATTTTCCGGGGAATATAGTCTTTCTAAATTTAGATGTGACGTCATGATACGTACGGGGAAACTGGTGAACAACAGAGTTTTTCTTCTGCCTTTCGCGTTTGTTGATTTCTCTGACTTCTGCATCTGATTCAATATCCTCCTTCGATGCGGCAGAATAGATTTCTTCCCTTGAACTGAGGGAACTCACTGATCCTTTTTCTTCCCGAATGGATGGTATATCTGGAACACTGAAAAAAGATGTAAAATGGATTGCATATCGAAATACCGCCATGAAAGAGAAACCAAAATGCCGCAATGGAATCTGGAGAAGCAAGGCAAAAATCAGGCTTTCATTGGCATGTGATAAGTAAAAAGAGCAAGAAAATGTGAAATTCAAAACATGATTGTTATTAATATATTTTGCAACGCCAAACATATGCAGAAATATATTTGCCACATATAGCTATTTACGATCCAGCGAGATTTGTTATGTTGATCACTAAACATCGTTCATATTAATAGGCAAGCCATATGAAAAGATTAACTCTTACAATCCATTAGCAGCTGCTTGTACAAACAACCTCCACAACAGCTACCAGATTATACATAGCTCTTTAAGTGACAAACCGTATTCATGGTGTTACCTGTTTGCTAGATCCTCCGCAACGGCTCGGATAACCTCTTCAGAGACATCTGTCCGTGGCTTTGCAGGAGCTGGTGGCAAATCGTCACCTGAATCCGAGTCTTCTGCAAAACAAAATGAACTTATCTGTTGACAGCAACTTATTTTATCAAGGCAACCCTTAGCCTACGATAACAAGGCCACCACCTTGAAAGCCTCTTAGTACCTTAAGTAGGATAGTCACGTCACGGCCATTATGTAATGACAGGTTAAACGCTACAAAAATCAGTAAAAAAAACGGACACACAGGATAATTAATCTGAAATATTTAAAAGCAGCAAACCACATATGAAACCAAAAAGCTGCTGAAAATGTGGTGAGCATAAATAAATAAGCAAGCGACAGCAAAATCCAGCTCTCGTGCACACTTAACCGCAGTGGGTTAACAAGGACAGTGAATTTGTAGCAACAGACAGCTGCACAATCAATACGTACCGTCAGATTTTATGCTTATGTTTGCCTTTGAACTCTCAGATCCATGTTTATTTGTTAAAATAACTGTGTACTCGCCACTGTCGCTTTTACGAATGCTCAGTATCCTTAGCATAATTAAACCTTCTTTGCTTGTCACTTCAATTCGTCTTCCAATGTTCAATTCCTTTCCGTTTTTCTTCCACTCGATGGTCGGGCTTGGTTCGCCGCTGTACTTTACCTCTAGCGTACAGTCACTTCCTTCTTCAACTGACTGATCTTTGAGGCCACTTTCAACAACAGGAGCTTTTTCCTCGACTTTCTGTCCAAGGGGCCTAATTTTCCTTGCACCTATAAAGGAAAGCTGTAACTGAAAACAAGCTCAGAAGACTTTGTAATAAATAGTTTGTACCAGCAGGCGTTTGTCAACAAACGTGATAACAGCAAAAATCAAGACCCGGCCAACATCCGAAAACCCAAGGAAATTAATACGCGAAACGGCTAAAATAAAAGCTTAATTTGTGAGGAAATACGAACCCAAGCCGTCCTTGTTAGTAAAGCTCACCTTAGTCGCCACATGAGAGGTTTATTATTTCAGGTCACCAGCAAACTAATATGAAGATGACAAATTTCGCCTAGATTTATGATCGCAAGTGCCTCGTGCAGCAAGTGGACTGCAGAAAGAGTTAGCAACGACAAACACCATACCAACAAACAAGAAAGTTATAACATATTGTACTGACGATAATAAGAGATTAGAAGAACAAATTGAACTAGGAAACAAAGATATCTTGGTAAAATCTGAGACATTAGGCCTGATCCGAAGGGAAGTTTGAAATCATTGCGATGTTAGGGATAGAGTCCATTCTATTTCCAGAGGATTTGTCTTGAGATAAATCGCTTTTTGAAACGAGATTAATACTAATTCTGTAAAACTATAAGCGTTTGTTATTTGCTTAAATGAAAACAATGATTAACTCGGATTTCAAAAGAGAGAGCAAACAGATTTTGTGATTGAGAATGCGAGAACTTGATTCGATTATAAGTATAAAAAGCAAAGGTCAATCTTAACTTTGGTTTGTTTTGAGAGATATAATGAATCTTGTCACCGTTTCACTTGCGAAAAAATGTGGAATTTCAGTTTGAGTAAATAACCAAATACAAACTACGAGAAAAACCCAGGGTAACCAAAGACTGTGGATTAATTCTACTCTTGTCGAACGGGGTATACAGGCAATCCAGTTTATCTGAATATTGTGAAAAAACAGTTCTGAAATAAGAGGTATGTTAGTTAGTGTTTCACTAACATCTAATGTTTCAAATGGTTCATAAACATAAATTAAATTATGTTTAATTACTCTTTTTTTACAGACTTTCAGCATTATGTTTAATAACCTATTTTCATTAATAATTCATTACTAACTGTCTGTCCGTAGACTCCACAGAGAAACATATACACCGTATTTCCCGTAATGAACGCCGCCCCTATTATATGCCGCATTTTCAGCCATTTGTAATAAACGCCGCATCTAAAAGTTTGATTTTGTAATAAACATTGGTGCCTTCTTTGTTAATTCACGTGAACACGTAGAAATCTATATTTGATTCTGACATATATGAATATTTCTGACATATATGAATATGTAAATTCCTAAATACGCGTAGTCTGTGGATGGAATATCCCCATAAGAATTAATAAATCTACCGATTGATTTAAAGGGTAAAAGAAGAAAAACCGCGAATCCCAAATCCAAAACATGAGAAATCCAAAACTTTGAGAATCCGAAACGTGAAAAATTTTAAATTTAGAAAGAACTACTTAACAACAATTAAAATTTATTAATTAAAAAAATTCAACAGAGTAAGATATTTTACCTTCAATCAAAACCTCTGCTTCAGTAGTAATCTCAGCAACGCGATTTTTCGCGATAACTTTGTACATCCCGGCATCTGAGGTTTCAGCTTCTTCAATGATCACACTTGACATCCCAACTGTACTTTTGATTTTGATCCTTTCAGTTGGCTCAAGTGGAGCATCGTCTTTGTACCACTCAAATACAGGGTCCGGAGAGCCATTTGCTCCACAGGATAAGCGGATCTGCATTCCTTCTAGAATATCTCTGTTTCTTGGTCTTATGGTGAAGGCGGGTGGGATACCGCTCTCCGAGGGTTCAGAAGGAGCAGGCTTTGATGGTTTTGGTGCAACTTTTGGCGCAGGTTTTGGTGAAGTCCTTCGAGAGCAAGAAAAAGTATGCTAAAAGTTTATATTTACTTTGAATGAAAAACAGCACTTTCAACGTCATTCGATTTTTAATACTATCTTTCTCATTGCTCTTTTAAGCAATAAAACATCGCTATGATAAAATCTCATTGTTACTTTCTTCTTCTACATTATTCATTTTCAAATTTCTCTAATTCAAGAACAAAGTATATGAAATGTTAAAACAATGAAACACAAGTTGTGTTATATATTCAAGAAAACTTACTTTGGTGGAGCTTTTCCGTCTTTGGGGGTATCTGCGAAGCAATGACAAATATTTTAAACACCGACTTACCTAAAACATCAACCAAGTCTTGATAAATACTTTATTCTGCAAACATAAACGCTATTAATGATATCATCTCCCTCCCCCCCCCCCCCTTCAAGCCAGCCAATGTTCCTGCCAACAGGCCTATCCTTTCGGCTTTATTCCAACTATCTGGTCTGCTAGTTCGTTCCCTCCCCCTTAATGTGAATCAGGACTGGGTACTAGAGATCTAATTCTAACACAGAACTTTGAATAAAACTTAACATAAAACCGTTATTCACAAATAGCTTTGTGACAAATTAGTAATCATTCGTTTCAAACTTTGTACAAGTGTTTAAATGTTGTTAGATGTTTCAGGGATGTGTTTCCTCAATAGCAAAATCTGTTGAACGAAGCAATCATGCACTATAAAATAGTTGTGAAAGATTGTCCTATGCTTGGTGAATCTCGACAACGTCTGCCATTTTAGACAGTACTTTCATATCATCTTAACTGACTGCAAATAATTTATGACGTCATTCATCACCCGAAGGAACCACCATTTGAACTAAAAAAACATTGTTCTTGGTCTATCAAATGGGCATTGGTACTCTGACAGGTGTTTTCATAGAACTAGAAATTTTAATAGCTCTATGCTTTGCAAAACATTCAAATATAAGCACCAATAAATGAACTTATTATTAAATGTTATGTTTCTTGACACAACTGCAATCATTGTATTTGTTTAACAGCAGGCCCTGTTACTGTTTCTGGAACCTGCTTTTAAATACCAGCTGAATAGCACATCATACCTCTGACCGTCAGTGTCGCCTTGACAAGATCCCTCCCGACTCTGTTATGAACCTCAACCGTGTACTTTCCACCATCAGAGCTGCTTACATTCAAAATCTTCAGCTTGTGGGCATTGTCTTTAACTTCAAACTTGTGCCTTTCGTCAGGCTGCAACTCGTTGCCGTTGAAGTACCATTCAACTTTTGGACGGGGTGTACCATGTACCCCAACTTTAAGCTCCACATTGTCACCAGCTGTGGCTACCTTGTCCATGAGTGGTTGAGCGATACGAGCTGGAAGAAGCTTTTCTTCATCTTCAGATCCTGGTTCTGTCAAGGAAACGAAATAATTCTGACATTGGCGTAGGTTATGTCTGGGAATGTTCTCAAAGAAATGAACAATATTGCACATCTATTGAAAACCAAATAAATCTGCAGCTACCTTAAGGAACTTATTCGCTTTACAAGTTCAAAGAATATAAAAAGTCAATATCACTTAAAAAAACTTATAATTCATTAAACTTAATATTAACTTATAACTTTTAAACTTATAAACTTAATATTCAAAGCATGATCTCTGCAAAAGCTATCTTTGCATCATTAACTATAATGTTCGAAACTTCGAGTTCACATTTCTGAACAGGATTGTAAAAGATTAAGAAAAAATGGAAAGGTTCCAAATCAATTTAAACACACAAAGTTACAGCGATTTAAATCACACTGAATTAAAATACTAAAGATGATGGCGGATTGAATTGAGTTTCCAGTCCCTGAAACAGCTACCATTTTTAATGATTCGAGAAAAAATATTGCTATTGACGTATTCTTTCTGCAAAACTTGGAAATACTAGAAACAATTTGCGATTTTGATGGGATAATTATTGGTACATATAAAACAAATGAATATCAATTTTACCATAGTTCAAATAAAAAGACAAGAAAACTGTTTAAGACTCTCAAGTTAAAAATACAAAAGTTCAAATTAAAAATTCATGATAAACAGCAAGATATTTGCTTTAAATACTTTATCTCTGGCGAACAAGGAAACTCTATAGAGTATTCTGGAAGAGAGGAAGCTGGAGAGCTTTTAGGCTCCGCTTTCTGCTGAAGAAAATTTTGAAAATAGCCAGGTAAATGTATTAATGAGAAGGATTAGAAGCTGCAATTCCGTTAAGGCTGAGAAAAAGATCACATCGCACAAACCTTCGACTGTTAGATCCGATTTAGTCTGTACGGTGCCATATTTGTTTTTAAAAACAGCTTTGTAAAGGCCTGAATCCGCTAGCTGTAATTCTGAAACGCATAACATATGCAGTTCATCTTCCACAGCGTAAGAAATTCTTTCTGATTCCTGGATTGGTTTGCCGTCTTTCATCCATTCTACGTCCATCTTGCCAGGGCAATAAATTCGGCATGCCAGCTTAAGCTCGCCGCCGACCAAGACTATCTTGTTTCTTAGAGGCATAATTATTTCAGGCTCCTTGCTTGCTTCTTCAAGTGGACTTTCGGACCCATCGTCGTCTTCCCCGTCAGATGTTCTAAAGAAAATCATCAAGACTAATTGTCATAAAAGAACATTTTATTAGTTAGACTGATAAAACTAAGTGTTTTAAGATACAGAACAAATTATAATTTAGTCAGACTACAAAAATTAATGATGCTATTTGGTTCTAAATATGATCAATGACTTTTTGCAGTTGTAGACAAGTATTTTTTCCTGAGGAA
This sequence comes from Rhopilema esculentum, assembly GCF_057945365.1. Lineage (NCBI taxonomy): Eukaryota > Metazoa > Cnidaria > Scyphozoa > Rhizostomeae > Rhizostomatidae > Rhopilema > Rhopilema esculentum. The sequence continues at coordinate 2,004,628 of NC_142826.1, read as the reverse complement.
AACAAAAGGGAAGTCTTTTCAATTACCACAATGCAACATTCATAAATTTCACATTACATCACCAGAAAAACAGGCTTGCGCATGTCGATTTTCTATAACAAACAGAATTCAAAAATAACAATTGTGAATATAACTTGCACGCCAAAAAGGCTTGATTTCAAGGAAGAAAACAAGAGTTCTATAATCGATTCAATGTCCCAATAATTCTGAATACTGCGTACCTTGGAAGGGACTGGGTAGCCTCGATATCGGATTCGCTGGTCTCAGTTTCAAATCCATGGCCTAAAAAATAGGACTACGTATAATATATTGCTCAATTTGTCGGTGACTGATCGTTTCAATCATCGTAATCCATCCTAACTAAACATAGGTAATAAAATGTGGTTTTACACAGTTTTTTATAAGAATATTGTTTACTGGATATTAAGGCTCAGAATCATCTAACTCTTAAGAATATTATAAGAACACATCTCGTTTTTCAAAAGACAGTTCTAATTGAATAGCGGGCAATGTTCCCCTGAAATAACATCAGGTTTTAAAAAAATTAAAATACTTAAAGAATTCATTCAGGCTCAAAACGAAAATTTATTAAGAATATCGAAGCTGGACAGAATTTATAGTATTGTTATACAAAAGTGTACTAGTCTGCTTTATTAGTCATAGCACTTCTAGTGACAGGGGTGTCGTGGCGAATGAAGTGTAAGGGGGGGGGGGGGACACATAGCCTTTTCCTTAGCTGGAAAGATATTCAAAATACAATTTTCATCTTGTTTTATGTGTTTTCTCACACTTACTGTGAAGGTCACTGATATCTCGCAACTCTATAGATCGATAGATTAGGAAAAAGGTAAAATAGAGTTACTACCTGAGGCGGCACTAACGTTGCCGCCCAAGGGAAAAACTTTTTCTAATCTTGCAAATAAATATCAACTGGCGGAAAGCGATGGTATTGATCGACTTCTTCCTTGTTTTACCTTATGCAACATAACTGCATAAATTTTCAAATCCGGAACAAAATTTTCAAATCTGGTGATAGGCCCCCCTACAACCCCCCCCCCCCGGTCACGCCTCTGTCTAGTGAAGGGCTCGATAATTTATTCACTAAAGAGGTCACTGTGCTAATACAGATACTTGCCAGCCTCAAAACAAATTCTGTGTATCAGAAAATCTCGGCCTAAACAATTGCATCGAATTAATGCGAATAATTCCAAATTTTCTACTGGCAATGTACCTCAGTTTCGTCATACAGTTCACGGCTGGTAAAAACCTCCTCAGTAGGATAGTCCGTAAAGTTTTGTGCTATGAAATATTTTCGCGAAAAAGTTGTTCGAGGTTCGCAAAGGATCAATGTTAGCAGTGGCTTTTGAAAAAAATAACAAGTAAATAAAGAGCGATTAAAATTATCCATTCGATGCAATTTTCACGAGAATCTTTTACCTTCTATGTACAATGATGCAGAGCACGAAGTTTTGCCAGCCTCATTAAAAGCAACGCATTTTATCTTTCCTTGGTCGTCCGGGTTAGCATCTTGAAGAATCAAACTGCATGTGCCGTCATCACGGAATTTCATCTTCCACTTACTGTCTTCAAAAATGATATTTCCATTCAAGTACCATTCGATTTCTGGAGGAGGATTCCCTGAAAAAATACATAAAAACTTAGAAAGCAAACTAAGGAGATGTAATTTTTGACAGATCAGTACTAAATACTGGCCTATGATAAGACAAAGAGATAAAAATTTAGCAGTAGAGCACTTGCACGATTGAGTGGAATCTGCTTAGTTTGGGGAAGATTTTATTTCAGATGGCAGAGTTTAGAACAATGCAAGAAAGCGATATAATAGAAAAACTTAAAGAATGGTAAAATATAAATATTTACAAGGGAACAGCAACTAGAATAAAATTGCTAAAGGCAACTCCAAGTTTGGTTGTTAATATTCACATGAACAGCATTGACTTCAAAGCACCTTAGGAAAGGCATGAATCTTTAGTTCACCTACTTAAAGGGCGATTTCAAACGTTTGGCAATAACTCATGTAGAAAATACAGTCTTTATCTGAATGACAAAAAATCGTTTCAGCGTGATCAAAAAAAGTACGACTAACCATCAACGACAACATCCATTTTGGCTGCACTTCCTTCAATAACTTCAACATCAGCAAGTTTCTTCATGAATTTCGGTTTCAGTATGGCATCTTCATCTTCAGTCTCTTCTTCTTCGTCATCTTCATCTTCATCATCATCAAATTCTTCCTCTTCGTCCTCTTCTTCTACCTCCTGAGGACGACATTCTTCCAAGGCTTGTTCTTCTGGTACTATCTCACTTTCTTCCGATTCGAAGACTTGTGCTCTTCTTTCTAATGGCGATCTTTTGACTATAATGAGACAGTAAGAAGCAATGCTGATGATGATTCATTAGAAATGTAAGAACATCGGGAAAATATGTAACTTTGCAATCGATGAGCAACCTCTTTAATGGTTAAGACTCGTTTATACTTAAGAATGAAACATTCTTCTGTTAGTTGGAAAAGGAATTAACATTTTATTGAAGCCATGTTAGTTGTTAAATTAAAAAAGTTAACCAAAACCATATTTAACGTATCGATGTTGGCACTAAGAGTTATAGCCTGCCTGTGGATGCAGGGAAAAATGATATCATCAGAGAAAAAACAAAGAAACCAGCTCTTAAAAGAAGATACAAACCTGTCTTCCGCTTTCCATCCTCAGTATCGATATCAACCTTTTCATCTTCTTTTTTCTCTTTCACCTTTTCACTAACTATTAATACACATTCAACGCTTGTTTTCTTAGGCCCTTTAACTAGCTCACACGTGTATGTACCACTGTCTCCATTTTCGCAATTTTTCACGACCAACGTGCTGTTGTTGTCATCAATCCTTGATATTTCATACTTCTTGCTATTTCTCAATTCTTTTCCCTCCTGCAACCAGAAAATACCTTCGGCTCCCTCTGCAACTACTTCAAAGCATATTTCTTCACCCTCAACTGCGTTTATCTTTTCCACTTTCATCGAGCCCTTCGGAGTCTTCACTTCACTCACTAAAACCTCTGCTGCAAACGACGTCGAAGCTTGCTTGTTCGAAGCAACTAACTTGTATTCCCCTTCATCAGCGGTGTCGACAGCCTTTATACTCAATCTGTGAATCTTACCCTCTTTTGTAATGCTGTACTTTTCTGATTCAGTAACAGGTTGGTCGTCAAGTAACCATTCAACCTTTGGCGGTGGTACACCATCGACCGTTGCCGCAAGGATGAGTTCTTGGCCCTCTGTAACTGTCATATCGGCAAACTCTGATTTGATGGATGGCACCTTGCCTCCAGGCTTTTTAGCTAAGGAACCAAGAAAAGTAATTTAGATAAAGGGAAACACTTAAAAAGCCACAACAAAACTAAAATAGAAACAGATTTCTTCACAACTTTGCGGCAAAGTTGAAGGTTCGATAAACATGATACAACACAAATTAGACATTCATACAAAACCCTACCTTTCACCTTGAGAGTAAAAGTCAGCGAATTTTCTCCACCTGGATTCGACGCAATACACTTGTAAGTCCCTGAGTCCTCTAATTTCAAATCTTTGATTATCAGCGTATTCTTGGTGTCAGAAGATTCAATCTGGTACTTTTCCTTATTTTCTTGGATCTTTCTGAACCCTTTAAGCCATTCCACTGCCGGTACAGGCGACCCAGAGATCAACAGTTCTAGCCTGCCATCTTCACCGGACATAAACTCGCACACATCACTTGTCACCTGCTTCAGTCCTGGTGCGGAATTTTCCTCTGACACCATCAACTCGGCAGTACAGGTTGTCTCACCACCCTCATTGGAAGCAACGCATTTCACCAATCCGCGATCAGTTAATTTACATTTCTCAATAGTAAATAAAAACCGACCATCGCCTTCCTGAGCCAGACGATATCGTCCTCTATCTCTGATCAACTTATCGTTCAAATACCATTTCACATCAGTCTCTGTGCTATCTCCAAGACCAACACTAAACACAGCCTCCGACTCAAGGAGCGCGCTTACGGGTTTAACTGTCTCAGCAAACTTTGGTGCTTCTGCTTTCAAGGTTACAAACAAATCACAACTGCATTCCACTGACCCAGCTTCATTTTTGGCAACACAAGTTACAAGGGCATCGTCTACCTCTGCAACGCTTTCAATGACAAGTGTAGCAACACTGCCGTCATAGGTAAACTTATGTCTGTCTGAGGTTTTGAGCAGATCCTCATCGTAAAGCCAACAAACCTTCGGCTCAGGTTGTCCCGTTACAACAGTCTTCAACTCTACTCTTTCACCGATCTCTACGTTGAGCTCCTCCGGTAGCAACGTTGTGAATTCTGGAGCAGAAACTACTGGCTGATGGCCTAAAAAAAGCAAAGAAACAAAGAATAAGTTGCGAAAAATGAAAAGACACTCCATTGAGTAACTAGATTAGTGAATAAAAATTACATTATACATAACATGCGGGCAGGGGCTTAGAAGTTGATTGATATGTGCAGTTATACGAGCTATCAATCACAACTTGAAAAACTACGAGCGCAAAACATAATACTCTTTTTTCCTGATAACGAAAGTTTGGCTCACAATGGCTTATAAATGATCATTGTCAAACATTGGTCTAATGTTTTTTGTACAATATTCAATATACAGTTTATCAATTCTGCGAACAAAGACCCACCTTCGATCATCAACGTAAAGTCCTTCCTCAGGCATCCAGCTGCATTCGAAATTTCCACTGAATATTTTCCGGAATCTTCCACTTCCGCGCCGGTGATCTTCAATGTTGCAATTTGATTTTTCTCTTCAATATCAAAGCCATCTTCCTCAAAAATTTCTTCGTCATCTTTCAACCTGCAAAGATTTTCAATTAAGGAATGCGCAAATGCAAACATAAGAACGCTAAAAATCATGCTTTTCGGCAGTACGCCAACAAAATTATGCTTTTCTTATATTGTGTCATCATTTTTTAGGACTTAGATCAAGCAAGTAAAATCATTACTTGTAGTAAAATCATTACTTGTAGTAAAATCATTACATGTCATTACTTGTCACTAAGATAATGGCTTCATATCAAATTTATCCATAAACATCATTGATCTAAAAATGCAAGCAGATATCACACTTGAAAAAGCCCATCTTTTATATCTCTAGCCAGTCTTACTTCGTAATCTTTGGACAATAGGAAATTGCATTTAAAAAATTAACCAAAAAGTACGTGGACATAAAGATGTGCAAACTAACCACTTAATGTCAGTCGCTTCTCCTGTGTACTCAATGCTCAAAGCTACATCTTCTCCCTCCTTATTCTTGTGTTCAAGATCAACATCTCCCTTCAATACAGGAGCCACCAGAGGCTCAGTTACATTGAGAGCAGCTTCCGATGAGGCCTCGCCTGCACTATTTACTGCAACACATTTGACATTTCCGGAATCTTCTACAGTACAGTTCTTGATGACAAGAGAAATCGCGTCTTTTTCTTCCTTGCAACTGAACCTTGAGTTCTCTGAAACTAATTCATCGTTGATAAACCATTTCACATCAGGTTTGGGCTCTCCCACGACACTGACAATAAACTCTGCATCTTCACCAAGATTAACCTCCGTCTTTTCAAGTTGTCTTACTATCTTTGGCTCTTCATGTATAACTACTCGACATTCTGCATTAACTGTTCCGACCTTATTCACGGCTTTTATGCTGTAACCCCCGGCATCCTCGATGTTGACATTCTTGACTATTAGCTGGTGCATATTACCTTTAGCTTTCACTTCAAATCGATCGGTCTTTTTAATGAGACCACCATCCTTGGACCATTCCACATCTGGCTTAGGCTCGCCCTTTACTTGCACTTCGAAGGACAGATCTTCATTCACTTTCAGTGTAAGAGACTCAGGCAACGATTTCTCAAGCTTCGGTGCTTCTTCTGCGGGACCTGTCAAAGGGAAGAAAAAACCGGCCTAAAATTAAGAAAGCATCCCAGCAGTCGTGAGTATCAGATAAGCATCACAAAAAGGCAAAAAGGGTTCTAAAGAAAGCCTAAAGGACTGCAGGGCGGCAAGATGTGACAAAATAAATAAGAAATCTCAACACATATTTAACAATAGCAATGCTACCTTATCTATGCACACGCATCTATTCATTTGACCATGTTATTACGTGTTTCCTTATTACAAATCTAGCTCCTTGATAACAAAATTGACGAGGAAACCTTTTGGCTCATGCGCTGATTGCAAGAAGCGCTTCGTTCAGAACATAAAAACACGCTAAGCGACTCAATTTTGACTAACACAGTTACCCTTGGATTTTGGATTAAAGGCATTTACAAAATCAGTTCCAACTTCAAAGGGCTTGTGTCCATTTGTGGAAGCATTTGTAGTAACACGGGATCTGCAACGGGTTATGAAATCTGTACTAATGTTTGGGTTTAGAAAGTAACTTTTTCCAAAAACCACTCTTGAAAAAGCTCATGTATAAAAGATTATCGATCTTTCTCAAATGAAGCTCTCGATAGCTTTCTATTCAAGACATATCCCTACCTTCCCTTAGGGAAATATGAGAAACAAAGCATCCATTTCAAACTGAAACATATCTTCTTCGTGCTTTAGCTTCATTCCTGACGTTCACAGTCTACCGTTAATTAAGAAACAATAGAAATAAAATAGAAATTCGCAAAGAACCTTTCTTTTTCAGCACAAACGTGACAGCCTCCTTTCCAGCCGAACTTGTCGCAACCAACTTATATTCTCCACAATCCTTTTCAGTCGGTTTGCCGATTGTCAACGTCTGCTTGTCGCCTATAGCCTTGACTTCACACTTTCTTCCACTCCAGGCAACGGGTTTTCCATTCTTAGTCCATTCAACTCTCGCCTTTGGTTTCCCACTGACATCAGCTTCAAATACAACACTATTTCCCTCATCCAGCTCCTTGACCAAACCCCCAATGACTTCGATTCTTGGTGGGCCTATTTTTTGCTGGATCAACAAATCAGCCCAGCAAGACTTCTCCCCGGCTTTGTTTTTCGCAATGCATTTTATCCGCCCCTTATCACTAGCTCGACAATTCTCGATTGTTAACTTATGGACATTGTCTCCCTCTTCAGTTACATTATACCTTGGTAAATTTTTCAGTGGTTTCTCATCCTTTAACCATTCTACTGTCGGAGGTGGTACTCCTTTAACTTTGATGACAAATTCAGCCAATTTCCCTTCTGCTACGTGTACGGCCTGTAACTTTGATACAAACTCAGGACTTTCTTTTATCTCTTCAACCTCCACCATGCATTCAGACATAACCTTGCCAACATCATTTTTTATTTCACAGCTATATCGTCCAGCATCCTTTTGGCTTACGCATTTCACAAAAAGGCTGCAATGACCTTCGTTGTGTTTCAAATTAAATCTTTCACCTTCTTCAACTTCAGCTCCGTCCTTACACCATTTGACACGGCAATCCATTTTACTGGAATATTTAACTTGAAGTTCGAGATCTTGTTTCTCCAAAATCGTTATATCGGACAGTTCATCTCTAAGCTGAGGTTTTTCTTGTTTTTCTACGAAAATTCAACACTGGTTAAAATTCACAATTTTAAAGGCCACAATCAAGTCTGGCTCCGAAAAATGAAACAAGTGAAATGTTTAAAAATAATATAGAAAAACTTTTAAACAACTCATATCCTATGATTTGTAAAAGCTTAAATCAGATCGCTTCAGTGAATTAGGAACAGGCACACAATCCTTCGGCTAACAACTCAATAGACTTCACCCAGGGTTGTAGTGCTAGGAGGGCTCAGGGGGGAGGGGGGGCTGAGCCTCCTATGTTATCTTGATAGCACTACACCACTGACTTTATCTCAAACTGTGATACTCCAAACATTTCGTAAAAAGTCATTCTCTCCATCGTATATAAAAAGATGTTTCTTTCAAAGAGTGATCAAACAACGACTTACGAATGAACAACTAAACCAATTAAAGTTTAAGTACTTTACTATCATAAACGTAAATTGCAAGCAAATTTTACTTTTGTTACAGAGCTCTTACCTTCGACTGCCAGACTGAAATCAATTGCTGTTTTTCCACCACTGTTTTCAACAACCAGTTGGTAACTACCTCCGTCAACCTCTTCAAGTTTTTCAAAAATAAGAATTATTTTATCCTCTTCTTCTGCAATTTTGACTCGATCATCAAATACAACTTTACTACCATTCCTCAACAACACAGTATCCGTGTGCACACCCGTAATCTTGAACTCTGTAGCGAATCGCTCCCCTGTTTTGACTTGAATCTCTGAATCAAAATCTTTCTGCTTTACAATTGCCGGGGGCTGAACTTTCTCAAGAACAGTAAGCTGAGCGTTACTTGATACTTTGCCGGCAGAATTTTCCGCAACAGCCTGGAAAACCCCTGCATCTGATGACCCACATTTGAGTACAGTCAAAGATGACATCAGTCCCTCAGAAACAATCTTGTATTTATCAGACTCGACAAGCTTCTCTTTCTTCTTAAACCATGTGACCTCTGGACATGGACTGCCACTAACCTCGATTTCAAAACGAGCCTCGCTGCCTTCCTCAACTTCTACATGTTTCAATTTCTGCACAAACTCGGGCTCTACAGCCTCTTCATTGATCAAAAACTTCGCTGAACAGGACACTTCGCCGTGGGCATTCTTGGCTACGCACTGGTAAATACCTTCATCTTCCTCAACAGTCTCTTTGAAAACTAACGAGTGCATTTGCCCGTCTTGAGTAAACGCTATTCCATCGTCTTCAAATACTTCTTCGTCATCTACGGTCCAGTAGACGGTCGGCTCAGGGTCTCCCTCGACTTCGACAGACAACACAGCTGGGCTACCGCAGAGCGCTTCTTGGTCAGCAAGGGCCTTGATGAATCGTGGCGCAAATCCTTCTGGGGCTTCTTTGTTGTCAGTTTCAGTTACTTCTGCTTCTAAAATAGAACAGCAACGTGAAGCATTCAATTTTAACGACAGAAAAACGTTCCTTGGCAACAATAGTTTAAAAAGAGCTTAAAAAGATATCTAAAACACAAGCTAAATTTCCAAAATTCACAATACAAACAAGAGTATAATCGAAGAAATTAAATCTATAAATTAATATTTTTGCTCCATTGATGGCTTTAAGAAATTGAAGCTAATCATCACCGGAGGGGGGGGGGCTGATTTATGTTTCATCTTGATCTAATACTTGAAAAATACTTTGAGTTCTTCATGGATTACGTCTTAAAGAGGACGAAAGTACGCTTGCTTGATAAAAACAAAAGGCCTGCCATGACACCTAAAGAATAACATCAAGCTATAAAGAAAACAAAGCGTTACCTTCAACAAGCAACTCAAATTCACATTCGATCTTCCCAGCATCATTATGTGCAATACATTTATAAAAGCCTTCATCATCAATAATTGCATTCGAAATCTTTAGCTCGTGTTTACTTTCAGATGAGGAAATAGAAATCCTTTCATTCGATTCCAATAGCTCTTCACCTCTCCACCAATCTACATTCACTGGGCCATTTGTCTTCACATCAGTGACAAAATTGATCGATTCGCCGATGAAGATTTCTGCATCCTCTGGTTTTGTACGGAATTCGGGCACTTCGATATCAAGCTCGACTTCTTTTCTGTTAAGACAACGTTATACATAAATATGACATTTCTAACAATAATTTTCAGGGAATAATATAGTCAATAATAAAAAAAATCTTGGTTTTGCTCAAAAAAACTCGTAAATACATCTCGAAAACAATGAGATAATCAAAGATGATGAAATATTGAGATGAGGCAATACTATCAAATCCGAGAAACTCAAAATAAATTGGTTTCAAGCTACAATGAATTCCAAAAAGGTACAAAAATGTTTTCTCTTGGTTCTGCGACAAATCTTGGCATTTAACGCATTGAGACACCACTTTGCAGGTACTAAATGAATCTTTGAAATGAAGGTAAACAGTTTTGAGCAAAACGCATCAAAAGCAATCAATACGAAATTGACAGAAAACTGTTGCACGCACTTCTCAGAGGCACTTGTCTGTTCATTGACTTCTTCAGCTACTTCTTCTAGTTCTTCAAGTTCTGAAAAAGAGAATCACTTTCTGAGTTCTTGACGAAATTTTCGACGAGATGTAAAATAAGTCTGAGCTTGATCAGAGTCACGGACGGTAGGTAGGAATTAGTTTAACTTGAAATTGGACAAAAAACTAAGTTATAATATGATCTTTCTTAACAGCTAAATGAACAAGAAATATTCTTAAATTTAAAAAAATAATCAAATAATCCCGAAGGTGCGCACCATCGACAAGAAGTTCCGCCAACGTTTCAGCTGTTCCCAGATCATTCTTCGCAATACACGTATACTCAGCCTCGTCATCAAGTTCAGTCTCGCTAATCTCCAACACAGTCCTTCCATCTTTTTCATAAAGGCTTACTCGATCATCTGGTTTTACTACTTTCCCGTCCTTCAGCCATGAAATTTCAGGTTTAGGATGTCCTGTAACTTTGCCTTCTAATTTCACACTTTCACCTTCTACAACCTGAGCATCTTGGATCTTTTCAATGAAACTTGGCGAGATTTTCTCAGGTACATTTTTCTTTGGTACTACAGGGGGGCTTTTTGCTGCGTCTTTGCTAATCAAATCCTTCTTTGGTACAGTATAAGAGTCTTTGATTGCATCTTTTGTAACAAGATCTTTCTTTGAAGACGGCAATTCACCCTGAGGTGGTTCAGCTAAGGCCTCCGAAACCTCACTAACTGACACTGTTTCCTCTTGCACTTTTGAGGCAGTTCTCTTTGAAACGGGGCTTTCTCTAGATGCCTCCCTTTCTCTAGATGCCTCCCTTTCTTTGGTTGGTTCTAAAACAAATATAAACCTTAGTCCTATAATCATGAAAAATTATCAATGTGTGTAGAAATGTAGTCCTATTCTACATTACTCTTGAATTATTAAGACTACTATTCAGTGACTTTTTTCCTATTTCCTATTTAAGTCATTAATTTTTTTCCTATTTTATCAAATTAACTATTATTGTGCAAGCCTGTACAGCTACGCATACAAAATGCAAAATAACAAGTCTGTAGAGTTACTATTACGTCAGAGTCAGATGCTATTACGGGGAGAACAATGCAGCATCTAACTCATAGAGCTCTGGTTGTGCGTAGATACAGCTTTTAGCAAAATATCAGATCAATTATTCTATTCTTGGGAAATAAGGATCAAATATCAGTGCCTTTTGATATTCACTCAGTTTCAAGTTACTTGACCCTAATTGCTATGTTTGAAAAAATAAACTGGAAAATGCCAGAAAACTGATTTATGCCACCTGAATGTCTAAACATGGAAATAGGAAACACTCAAGTTAGCCGGGCCTTTCAAATATCAGATCGATTTGGAAAAAATACAGTATTTAACTGTTCATTATTGCCGGCCTGCGTTTTTACAGTTCTTTACTTAACAGTTAAAACAACTCTACTGTTAAACTTGATTTTATATACAAGATACCGGACAAAAGAGTGTTATATTTGATTTTATAGAAAGTGTACTATTTACCCGTAGAGTTGGAAAGCTTTGCTTTAGTTTCAACTTCCTTTTCATCAGTTTTTTCATTGGTAATGACGTCACCAGCATCCTCAACAGGCCTTGAAACAAACATAAAAATTTCCATTTATTCATATCATAACCAAATCATCTTGATTCGCAGAGCAAAAACTTGAAAGAAGCTATGACAAATAGGAGCAATGTACAGCAAAACTGAAATAGTAAATCTAAATGGAATCAAAAACAATTCTATATCCCGGCTCATCCTGCACAGTTTTCATATTATTTACTTTTCTGAAAGATAACAAACAACAAAGTCTCTTTCTATAGTCTTTTCACTATGGCGTTAGAATAAGGCATCATCTTCTTGGCCAAGGACAATTGCTGCAAACATTTCGTATCAAAACTCGAAACTAAAGCAAAATGAAAGTAATTTCCTATTTAACGTTTTGTAAATAAGCTCAGTCAATAAAATTTATCGAATCTCTCTCTCAGGTCTCTTGAAGCACCAGAGCACCGTGAAAATTGGGTTGAAACGCACAATGTCCCGTGTTGAAACGCACAATGTCCCGTGTTTCTGGTCTGTTGACAAAAACCTGACACTACCTCTTTAATCCATTATGTGAACAAGAAATATAGCTGCTTGTCTCAACTGTTTATTAAGAAAGATAATGATTCTGAAATGATTCTTCAAAGTACTTTAAGAATCAATTCCAGATTGAATATAATGAATTAATGTTAGTACCTTGATTCCTCTAGGACCTTTTCTTTCTTCTTGTCCGGTTTAGTCAATCCTTCAATAGCAAGCGAGGCTGTGTGTTCAATTTCGCCAAATTCATTTTTCGCAACCACTTTATAGTCACCTATGTCCTCTGCGCAGGCGTTGACAATTGCGATTGTCGCTATTCCGTTTCGCAGTTTCAATTCGCGTCTTTCATCAGGTTGGAATTTTTCGCCGTCGAAATACCACTCCATCATTGGCTCAGGGTCCCCAGTCACAGTACACGTGAATCGGGCGTTCGATCCTTCGAGAACCGAACGTGAACGCGGTTTAATTATGAAATCCGGTGCAGCCCCTCTGGATCTCCTGGAGGTCGTTCGACTGCTGGCTTTGTTATCCATAGCGTCTTTTTCCTTTATCGGTTCTTCCTTTTCTTTCACCAATTCTTCTTTTTCTTTCCTGGAACAAAATAAAATGAATTTTTTTAACAACTGTAGCAGAGTTCGTATAATGGAGCCGAATTCATCTGTTGAATCTGCTACCTTTTTGATACAGCCAAAAAGGTTCAAATAGCCGAAAATACTTTGAGTATCCTTCAAGATAATCATATTGAGAAAAATTGAAGAAAATTAAGCTTAATTAATTAAAGATGCAGAGTGGATAAGTCTAAATATGAGAAATTTGGTTTGATGGAGACGTTAAGTACAAACAAATATAATCCTTGTTATAAAACATCCTTTTCAATTAATCAAATTAATACCTAGGAAAATTTTAAAATCTTTGAATTGATTTCGACAGATTTGCTGGGAACCGCAAAAACAGGAACAAAACCATATGGTATTAAATTATCTACCTTTTCAAATCCAAACTATTTGATTTCTTCCACTTTCACTGTACATGTTAAATGTCTATGTAATTAAGCATTACAATGAAATAAACGCCCATATAGATAGGTACAGGAAATTATTACATAAACCCTCTCATCAAACGCTTCCCTAAATAAAATGCGCCCTTGGCCTACATGAAAATGATGCTGCAGTTTTCAGATTTATTAACTACAGATCTTGAATAGCCTGGATTGAATCTTAAATGGAATCTTTTTCAACCTTAATATTATTCAAACCTTTTGATTCGTGGAATGAAATTATTTTTTCAATACTTGGTAAAGAGCTAGTTACGAGGTATAAATTCAGTGAATAAAGAGTAATGCATAATGCCAAGCAGCCAGCATCAACCTATTTTGGTATCGCGATTGCCAGTAATTGGAGCATCGATACCAAGACAGGTTAGAAAGACACTTGGAAAGGATGGGGGTACCAAATGGAACATTTCAAGTATAAAATTTATCCTCTCCTAGGGAAATGAGAACAAAAACTCAATGAGAAAGTGTCTAACCAATCTGGTAAACAATATCCAATATCCATTTCAGTCCCTGTCAGAGTTTTAACAAATATTTTCATGTGATCTACAAATTTTCAAGACAAAGTGGGTAAGAAACAGCTCCAAGTGGGATTCACCAAAGAACACTCTGGTTAAAACATACGTTATTTGTATTAGAAAAGCAAAACGCACTTGAATAATGAGTTAAATAAAAAAAGAAAATCACAGTGTAGGAACAATTCTGACACTCTAATTATTCGCTATTATTTAAAATAATAAGGCAAGTACCTCTTTAGGGTTGGGGGTGCAATAACAATTTGCGCCGTGCTCTTGTCTTTGCCGAATGAATTTGTAGCTTCCAAACTAAACTTGCCGCTATCTTTTTCGGTGACATCTTTAATAGAAAGTACCCATTCGTCAGTTCCAACATGTACCATTTTGGTTCGTCTATCTTCAGCGAGGGCTTTGCCATCTTTCATCCAATGTACTTCTGGCAGGGGTGTGCCTTGCACTTTCGCGACAAGGCGCAAATTATCTCCTTCAATCAAGCTCGAGTCCTCAAGTCTTTTCGAAATTTCTGGCTTATTACCTTCAGCGACCTTTTTCGGTTGTTCTGTGAAAAGCAACAAGGAAGATATACAAAACATAGAGAACAAACTCAACGAACGATTTCAGAAAAGCTGAAACATCTCAACCTGGAAATTCATGGGAAATTATTTAAGAACGTGTTCAAGGTTAATGGTGCTTGAAGTGCCTGCATTGGTTTTCGAAAAAAAAAACAATTTTAGAACATAGTATTTAAAAACAACTGTGATTTGAGGAAAAACACTAACCGAGAATCGCGAATATTTCAGGAATTGAATTTGAAATAAAGTATGATATTTGAGCAATATCATATAAATTTCTGTAAAAAGGTATTGAAAAGGAAAATACTCTCTATGCACAAGAGAAATTCAACCTACAACCTGGCATTCAAGCAAGCTCTTTATACAATACATTTGAAAAACGAAAGATAAACTGACCTTTCACGACAACAAAGAAAGTCTTCTCGCATCTGCCAGCTTTATTCGTGGCTACACATTGGTATTCCCCGCCATCTTCCATCTTTGCATGATGTATCACCAATGAGTTGAGTTCTCCTGTTGTGATTTTGATGTTATCAGTCGATTTCAAAACCCGACTTCGCTTTGACCATTTCACCTCTGGTTGGGGATCTCCAATCGCAAGCACCTCGAGTCTCAACTCCTCGTCTTCAGCTACTTCGTTTGTTTCATCAATAAAAGTCGAGAAACGCGGGGGCGTTGTCGTTCGCTTGACGTTCATGCTAGACGTGCAACTTGCAGACGATATCCTATTGCGTGCCTCGCAGCAGTACACGCCACTGTCAGAAACGCTTGCTTTGGCAATTTTCAGCTTCCAAACGCCATTTTCTTCTTCAGTTGAAGTCCCTAAATGAATATCTGCGCCGTGTTTTGTAAATTTGACACGCGGCTTTGGATGTCCAGCAACTTCAACAACAAACTCAGCATCCTCGCCTTCGTTCACTTCTGCATCAACGAGTTTCTTCATGAATTTTGGTGGCGAATCTGCCTCGTTCACGACCAGCTCTGCTGACGTAACTGCGCGTCCAGTTTCGTTCATGGCAATGAATTCGTACTTTCCACTATCGCTAACCGCTGCTTCTTTTACTTCAAGCACGTATTCGTTTTTAACTTGCGATGTGTGAATGTTCTTCGTTGTCTTAACCTCGACATTGTCTTTCAGCCAAGTAACTTCCAGTCCAGAACCTTCAGCAGTCACTCTGAAAACAGCAGTCTTACCTTCGTTGGTCGTTATCTTTACAAGCTCTTTCTTGATGACAGGCAGATTAGCCCCCTTTTTCACTGCAACAGTGGCAGAACAAGATTTCTCCCCAGATTTATTAGTCGCTAGAATCTTATAAACACCAGAATCCTCACTACGTGCCTTGCTTATTTTGAGACTATGCTTATTTTCAATCGAAGTGATTTGTACCTTTGACGATTTCAGCACTTGTTTTGAGTCTTTATACCAAACAACACTTGCTGCTCCCGATGTTTCGGCCTTCAGTTCTAAAACTTCTCCATCTGCGATTGCAACATCCACAAGAGGCTTTGTAAACTTCAGCTCTGCTACTGCACTTACTGCTGATCTAGATGAGCCTCGTACTGATATCTTGCAAGTGCAAACTGCTGTCCCACCAGAATTTGTAGCCTCGCATTTCAATTCGCCGTTGTCCTCCCTCGTAAGCCCAGTCATTTTGAATATCTGTCGTCCATCTGGCCTCTTAACAATATGAAGACGCCCACCAGCCTCTACTTCCTCGTTGTTTAAATACCATTTCACCACTGGTTCTGGTTTCCCATTAATCTTGGCGGAAACTTCCATATCCTTTCCTTCAAAGATAGTAACATCGCGCAGCTTCAGGAGGAAGGAAGGCTTCACAGGGGCTGGCAATACTTTGATACTACAAGAAGATGATATTGTCCCCTCGTCGTTTGATACAATGGCTGAATATTTCCCAGCTTCAAACTTGGCTGGCTTTTCAATTCGCAATGAACATACATTGTCTTTCTTTTCGAATCTCGTCGACAAAGTATTGCGTACCGGCCTTCCATCTTTCTCCCACTTACAGTTGATTGGCATTGCTCCATCTACAATAACTTCAAGCAAAGCTTCTTTTCCTTCGTATATATCCATATCAACCAAAGACTTGACAAAACTCAACTTACCGGAACCAGAAACTGCATTTACATCCTTCTGTCCACTCGCTATCAACTTCAGCTGAACAGTCTGGCTCGCTTCCCCAACAGAATTACTTGCTTTGCACGTGTATTGCCCAGCATCACTAGCTCCTACGCAGTCAATAACCAATTTATGCTTGGCACCTTCCTTTTCCAAAGAAACTTTTCCAGACTTCGTTAACAATTTGTCGTCTTTAAACCATTCAACTTTGGCATCTGGTTTCCCTTTGACAATCGTTTCGAAAGTAATAGAACTGTTTTCCTTTGTAGTTTGATCAGTAAGCCTCTTCTCAAATCGAGGCCTCTCATTGTTTCCCTTCACATCGAGCCTGGCGGCACATTCCACTTTCCCAGCCTCGTTTGCAGCTACAGCAGTGAATGTTCCAGCTAATGAGGCATTAAAGTTTTTGATTTTCAGTCTATGATCTCCTCTGAACCCTTTTTCGATATCAAATGTCCTGTTCTTAGAAAGCAGTTTACCGTTGTGCAACCACTGGACTTCCGGTTCAGGGTAACCCTTTACTAACACAGACAAAGTACGTGATGTGTTTTCAGCATAGGCCGCATCCTCGAATGTCTGCATAAACACTGGGGCAGAGCTCGCTTTGCTTGATGTGTTAGATGATGTGGATGACCTCCGCGAAGAGGTCTGGGAATACTCGCTTTGTTTAGAATCTCTGCGTTCAAATGCACGTGGTTCAAATTTCGACTGAATATCTTGCTCTACTTTGGCTTCGACCTTTGCTGCCAATTTCGGCTCTGTGACTTCCTCGCTTTTCGGTTTCGATTCAAATTTGGCCTTCTGTTGTGCAAAGGCATTGTTGGCACCCGTCACAGATGTACGGGACTTTTGTAGCTCGACTTTCTGATTTCTTTCAGCAGGGGGAGACATGGGTGGTGATTTTAATTTCGCCACTGCCTTTGTCAAATCAGCCTCTGGTTTATTTTCAAACGCGGATCTTGCATTCATAAATCCGGTTTTCGATTTTAAACTTTTTGAGACAATAACAATGCAGCTACTCTTGACTTCAGCGATATTATTCTTGGCAGAACAGCAATACATACCTTTGTCATTCTTATTGGCATTCTCAACTGTCAATGTGTATTTATTACCTGTTTTTCCATATGAAATTCGCCCGCCTTCCTTAATGTTCAAACTATCTCTTGTCCATTTAACAGTCGGTTCAGGATAACCATCTATTTCAGCTGTAAGTACAAATTTTGACGTCTCCTCCACAGTCACATCTTTTAGTCTCTGCTTGAATGATGGGCGGGCATTTGATTGTTGGCTCTTGATATCCGCCTTTGTCGTGTCACTTCCTAAAGCGTTCTTCACAGTGCAAGCATAAAGACCAGAATCCCCTTCTTCAAACTTTGAGATTGTCATCGTGATGACGTCATCGACAACATTCTGGGTAATTCGCCCCCCTGCTTTAATGACCTCGCCATTTTTGCTCCATGTAACACTTTGTTTTGGTTTGCCGAGACAAGTTACGGTTAATTTCAAATCCTTCCCAATCTCTGCTTTCAGATCGCTCAAACTCTTTGTGAATTTCGGCTTAACTTCATCACTTTTCACTTCGATGTTCACTTCACAAGATGCTTCCCCGCCATCATTGCTTGCAACGAATTTGTAAATTCCAGCATTTTCTATTTGGCAATCCGCTAAAACAAACTTCGATGGAAACCCTTGGGCAACCAAATCTGAAACATCCTTTGCATTGTTGTTTTCGTTTACAAAAAGGCATTTGATTGTCGGTGATGGATTTCCACTTGCAGAAAACTCCAAACTAGCAGTTTCACCCTCGACTAGCTTCAAATCTTTAGGTGGCTTCTTAACGAACTTAGGTGCTGTGACCGGTTTTGAGATGTCCAGAACCGCCTTGCTAAAAACAGATCCGAGAGAGTTCGTCGCAACGCATTTGTACTCCCCAGCGTCGCTGGCTGTCACATTCCTCAGCACTAAGCTTCTTACTTCGTTCGAATCTTTCCGGGTCAAAACACGCGCAGATTTTCGGACCTGCTGCGGGCCATTAAACCAAGTTATCTCAGGCAACGGTGAGCCTTTCACTGTAACCTGAAGTGTCACATTTTCACCCTCGAAACACTTTACATCTTCCAGTGCTTCAATAAATTCCGGTTTGAATTCTAGAACCGGTTGCGAAACCGGACCAGCTTTCTGGATGCTAGATCGTCTCTCCATGTTTGATCTATCCTGGCTTAACCTCCTTTTCATGCTAGAAACCGTGAGCCTGGCTTCAGACGAGGCATGGCTTTCGTCGTTTCCGATCTCACATCGATAAATCCCTTCGTCAGCGGTACTGCAATTTTTCACAGCGAGTAAGCAACGGTATTCTTCGTCAATTATTTCGTATTTATCTGAATCTGCGATATATTGATCGTCTCTATACCAATCAACATCGAGAACGCTCCCCGCAAACTCAACAGATAACGTCGCATTTTCGCCAGCCTGAACACGAAGATCAGATAACGGTTTCAAGAACATTGGTTTGCTATCGGTTGAAGGACAATTGACAGTAAACGCATGTTCGGTTTGCCCTTCGCTGTTTTCTGTCACAATGCGATATACGCCACTGTTTTCACGTGAAAAGGAGCTAAAAGTAACCCTGCCTTCTCCCGTTACACCATCCATCATCAGCTTAACATTTTCATCAACATCTTCACTTCCTTTCATAACATTTACCTCTGCGCGTGGATTTCCCACAACTACGAAGTGGACTGTAGCATTTTCTCCGACATTCACAGTTGCATTTTCCGGTGGAACAGCAAATTCTGGCACAAACAGCGGCTCTTTTATCTTCAAGAACGACATTGAAGATGCACGTCCAGCTTCGTTCTCGGCAATACATTCATATGTCCCTTGATCATTCGGACAAACGTCATTTATGACAAGCGTATGTTTATTTCCGGATCTTTCTACAAGGCACCGCTTGCCAAACTGAACCGCATTGCTATCATGATACCACGTAACCTTTGGGCACGGTTCCCCTCTTACTTCCATTTCTAACCTGGCAGTCTCAGAGTCAAACAAGTCGATGTCTTTCAACTGAGCAACGAAAATTGGTTTCTCAGTAGTTTCATCGATAATGACCTTTGCCCTCGATGAACATTCGCCAATTTTGTTCCTTGCAACGATTTTATAGCTTCCGCATTGGGCTCCATTGCAAGATGTAATTTCTAAACGATGATTATTCTCGTCACTTGAAAATTTAAACTTGTCACTTGCTAGAATAAGCTTCTCATTCCTAAACCACTGAACCGTTGGCTTTGGATTGCCCTTAGTTTCAACGTGGAGCACAACATTGTCACCTTCCTTTAAGCGAGTATCCTTTAGGCCTGCAACAAATTCTGGCTTTGAAGATGCCTCTTCTACTGATAAAACTGCCGTACAAAAGGCAGTACCAGCTTTGTTTGACGTAACACATTTATATGTCCCAGCATGCTCTTGCCTGCAATTTCTTATGTTCAATGTCGTTTTCATGCCATCAGTCTTGATTTCAAAATTCTTAGAATTGCTTAAAAGTTCCTCGTTTCTATACCACTCTACATCTGGAGTCGGCTTTCCATTGAACGTTGCTCGAATAGATGCGGTTCCTTTCTCGTAAACTTTGAGGTTTTTTGGACTGTAAATAAATTGAGGTTCCTTCATTTCCTCCAACACATCTAGTTTACAAACAGTCTCTACTTCTCCACCTTCATTGCTGGCGACGCACTTGATCACACAACTCTCATTCATCTTAGCTCTGGTTAATGACAAGCTCGAGAAGCTATTATCAGTTTTTGTCCGAAATCGTCCGAATGGTTTCAAGGCTTCTCCATTCCTATACCATGTTATAACTGGCTTTGGCTTTCCAGAGAATTCCACTTTTAAGGTGACATCCTTCCCTTCAGAACACTGTACATCGTTGAGACCTAGCAAAAACTGTGGAGACAGAACTGATTCTGTAATCACGACCTTTGCAAAGCAAGTTGACTGGCCAATTTTATTACGAATCGTGCATTTGTATTGTCCATGATCTTTCATTTCACATTTGCAAATTTTCAAAGAACAATCCCCACTTGAATTATCGACTGAAACAGAATACTTCTCACTATTGTACAAGATCTTGTTGTTATGGTAAAATTCGACTTTTGGCTCAGGGAATCCTTTAAATTTTGCCTTCAATATCAAGTCAAAGCCAGCTACAGTTTTAGCGTCTTCGAGCTTCTTTTCAAAAACGGGTTTTTTCTCAGCTTGTTGTACAGTTATCATTGCTGACGAGGTCATTTTGCCAAACTGATTTTCTGCCACAACAACGTACACAGCCTCATCCGTGAGAGTAGCCTCGTTTATGATCAAAGAATGACTGCTACCATCTTGCTTGAAAACGCATCGGTCACTCTCGATAATATCCTTCTGATCCCTAAACCATTTCACATCAGAAGCGGGCTTCCCATTCAAAGTAATACGAAGTTGCAACGGCTCTCCTTCAACAATTGTAGCGTCTTTCAGCCCAGTCACAATTGCTGGCTCTTTCTGAAATGTCACGTCTTCAATCAATGGTGGCTCTTCTGATACATCAGCAGCCTCCACAACCTAAGAAAACGTCAACTTGTTACATATTTGTCTGATCTAGAATTGAGTAAAGTTAGGGACCGGCACAAATGCCTACCTGAACAGAACAATAGGCAACTATTCAACTTATTTTCATTAGAATACCAGTTTATCTGCTCCCAGGCAGCCTTTCCACTAGCCCTGGTTAAAACAAAAACGGGTTAAAAGTTATCCGTTTCTGCGTCGCGTTCCCTCTAACCCACTTGAAAAACGGATAAGTTTGAAACGGGTCTCAAGAGTGGGTCAGTTTTAACCTGGGTATCTTTTGACCCACCTGCGAGTTAATGGAAACGGCGAAACCTGGATAATAACTAATCCACTTGCAACAACAGCAACGTTTAAGAATTTAAATGGCGCCAAAAAACAAAATCCTTAATATCGATGTTGCTTCCATTGGCCTACAACGATGGAAATTGAAGGATTATTGATGCAAATACGGATTTCTCTTGTAACTCTGTGTACGTTTTTGAATATTTCACCATGAATACATTTTGACCCGGTTTTGTGGTAACTATCAAAAACGGATTAAAAATAGGTCGAAGAAAAATACCGTTTCCATTGACTCACTTTAAAAACGCATAACTCGGTTTTGTTTTAACCCGGGTTAATGGAGAGGCTGCCCAAGAAATGAACAGATGAGCTTTGCTTTTATTTGGTATTTTGTGACTGCGTTCATTAATTGACAAAATATCACAAAAATTCGAAAACACACACCACCATTTAGCGATTATAAAAAAATCAAACTGTTAAATTAGATTCCTTTCACAATAAGTAATCTTCATTTCACGGTAAAAGCAATAATCATATTAAATCGCATTTATCAGACATGATTTTCATCTTGTTAATTCAATCAGCAATTGTATCATCAAAAGATTTCCCCATGCTTGACCTAGACCGTACCCCCTGATGTATGACCCTTTTTGTTAGAAAAATCAAAAACCTGATAAATATATCATTTAGTTGCAAGCATATTTAATTCTTTTAAGAAGAGCTGCACTTCAGCAGAAGCTGTTTTTTGAAGGACCTCTAAAATAAGTGAATTAGAAATTTTTCATACAAGCTTTTCATTCTACAGTCAGAGCTCATTAATTAATGTATAATGATAAATACTTAGCAGTCACTATCCTACTTTCCCAAAGTTAATAATAGAAGACCATGATTGAGCGCTTCATAATTATGAACTCTTAAAGATCCCTGCTATTAACTATCTTGGCGTTTTTGGCGAACTAAAAAAGGTTCTGATTGTCACAAAATGCTTAGAGGTTGCAGATATCATCTAGACGATGAGATCTCGATTAAGAACGGTTTAAGCAATTTCAAAAGAGCTCTTCTTAGACAGAAGTTTAATTCATGGTAAAAATCACTTGTGATACCTGTTTGTATATTTTCCGCTTCATTACTTCTTTCACTCACTTCCTCCTGAATAATTTTGATAGACTAGGCAAATATCATACAAGTCAGAAGAGAAAACACACCTTTCAATTGTCTACGTTGTTTCATATCAAACCATCATAATTTCCAGGAAGAGAGGGAGATGGCTGAAATTTCCTTTTAAAAAATGACGTCATTGTTTTTGTTTTCTTTTGGCTGGGATTGAACTGTGTTCTGTGATGCACCACCCCCACCCCCCCCCCCCCAAGCAAACCTTTAATTCAAGTTTCCCATTTTCCCATGGCTGAATTTTCCCTTGAAAAATAACGCCAATGCTTTCTTTTCGCTGGGATTGAACTGTGTACTGTAAAAGCCCTAGTGCACCTTTTCCATTATCTCCACCAGTTATGGATTTCTACTCTAGCGGCTGGGGCTTTTTTCAAAGAAAAGACGCAAACCCTTTTAAATTTCAAGATCAAATTTGCAGTTTTTAATCCCTTGTGAAGCATATTTGGAACTGCGCCGCAGCATTCGCTTGTTTTTTTGGAAGAGACCACAAATTGTGAGCCGGTGACAACTTAGTCTCTACTTATTTCGTCATTTCATTCTAGAACTCAAATTCCTATACAGACAAGGTCACAACTCTAATTAAACTGAATGCGTGGGTAATTCTGTGGTGGGACGCAATTGTTCCAAGCAACAACTCCGATAGTAAGACACCATTCAAAAAGAGAAATCTCACATTGTCGCAAACTGCTGATCCAAATCCCAGAGACTGGAACCAAGCGTATAATGATCCGATTTCAAGGAGATGATTGCTGACTCGTTAATATGCAGGCAGGAATTCCAGCGATTAAACATTTACATTTTCCCTAAAGATGACATTCCTTTAGCTGGGTTTTGCAAGATTGACTAGATCTTTTGCTAATTCGTATTTCAACTGGTATTATTGATTCGGGGCTTAAAAAGAATCTTGTAAAAAACACTAACCTGAATTTCCTCTACTACTGGCTTCAAATCAGGGCCTTGTGAGCTTATTTTTGAGTCAGAGTCTGACGACGCAAAGAAATCGCTATCCTTATGCTTGCTCTTACTTTTCGCGAACTTCTTCGGTGTTTTGGCATCGGATTCTAAATCTGGGTCATCTCCCGAAGTTGTAGAATATGCCTTTTGATTTTCTTTCGATTGCTTGCTATTTCGTCGACTTCCAGCGCCCTGTTCCTTTTTAAACGAACCTGATCGAGGTCTCTTTTTGGCACACTTTTCGTTATCCGAATCAGATGAAGAGGACTGCGCGGCGTCAACCTCTAGAATGGGCGGCGGAATCCCAGCCTCTGTCTTTTCGATCAATGCTGTTAAAAACAGAACATTAATCAGTCATTAGATTCGTTGAAAATAACTTAAAGATAAGAACACAACAGAGAGTTCCACAATCACAGCTGGGAACCGATATCAAACTTTCTGTAATAGTTAGCTCCAATTCCTGCAGCCTGACCTTTACCGAGAATTGTGGTTGTAGAAAATCCCAGCCAAGCTCCAGGCGGTGGAAAATTTAAGACATTTTCAATATTGACAGACAAATAAGATTAGTTTTCGATGACTAAGGACATGCTTGTATCGGGTAATAGGAATGCGGTCTTGTGGAACATTATCCATTTTGGTGTCATTTGAAGGAAAATTGTGACAAGAAAATAATAGAGAAGAATTCTAGAAATCAGACAGAATGGCTATGTTTTGACATCAGCCTAAATTATACTTTCCAAACAACAACCAACATGTTGAGAGTTGTCGCTGAAAATGTCCGATGTCTTCTATTGGTTGCAAAAATTTAGGACAAGGTTTAGGAATGAACTAAACTAGCTCCAACGGAAGTATAGCGTTGTATTTCCAGGAAATTGACTGCATACGTAACAAATTACAAGAAATTCACAAAGACAACAGCAAAAAGACAGCTTTATCAACGTCAGCAAAGTGCCAATCATTCAAACTGCTTACAGTGCGGGTCGTCGTCGCTTTCCATCATATCAGTGCTCATCCCCCTGGCTGGGTCAGTTCTCTCTGTGTTCTTCACTTCCTTGTTCCTGCCAATCCGTTTTCCTTTACTATCACTATCCGAACACTGATCAACAATCACCTCACAATATGTGCTTGCTTCCCCAGCTATGTTCTTCGCCATGCATTCATACTCTCCCATATCCTCTCTCTTAGCCTTGTTTATCGTCAAAGAGCAGACACCAGATTTTTGGTCCATTTCAAGCTTCACTCGGTCGTTGTCTTTCAAAAGAACGTTTTCTCGATACCATTCCACAGTTGGAAATGGAATTCCGTCTACGATCGCTTGCAAGCGCATTTCTTCACCTATAGAAATTCATTTTTAATATTAAAGCATGGTATTTGATGGTATTAGTATGATAGAAAAACGATGCATGGAAACAGGGTGGGCAGTAAAACCCTTATTCTGTAAACAAAAGGCATTACATGCATCGAATTGTTGGCTTCAAAGAATTTCTTAAAACGTAATGAAATTAATGGTATTTCAAAGCTTTACTGGATAAATGTACTTTCCTGGATTAATGAGTATTAATGCTTACATAGAAAAATTGACGATGACGTGTAAATACTGCTAAACAATCCAGTCTATTTCAGTTTCCTTTGATTTATCTCGGCTGACAATTAATATATTAGAAAGACTTGTTAACATTATTTAAATATCTTTTAAAAATAGTACCAAAAAACTCAGAAATTGTATGAAGATAGTGGTATGATAAAATGTTATGATAAAATATTAAAACGTTAAAAGATTAAAATACTAAAGGAAATTACAAAAGTCTACCTTCTTTGATGCGCAAATCAGAAATTGTTTTGTGAAACTTTGGTGACAAGCCTTCCTCTGATTTTCTCCTCTGTGCATGTTCATACCTCTCGACACTGCCGAAATCTGAGTCTACACTTAGCATTGCCTGGCATGATATTCTCCCCTTGGAATTGATGGCAACACATTCGTAGCAACCAATATCCCCAGCATCGCATCTATCAATTGTAACTGAGTGAACCCTGTTCTGAAGTCCAAATTTTACCTTCGAGTTTTCACGCAATTGCACGCCATCTTTAAGCCACGTGACCTTTGGAAATGGCTGACCTATTATTCCTACTTCGAATTTAGCGCTTTTGCCTTTAATTAAATCGATGTCTTCGAGTGCGGAAATGAATTCTGGAGGGAAATCCTGCTCCTCCTCACTCACACTAGCTGATGTCCCAGGCCGGGCATCTTCTAAACTCCCCGCAGTTACAAGTCTAAACTGTCCGCTACCATCATCACCTGTCTCTTTGATTGTCAATTTCAGTGCCTTTCCTGGCGCAAAAACAAAGCGTTTGTCGTCCTTTTGGGCGTCATTGGTCCCGTCTCCGAGAACTATCGTTGGCATTGTATTGGTTTCGGTTGTGTTAACTGTCATGACAACGTCATCATCTACGAACTCTTTCGCTGACGGCGATGTCACTGTCACTTTTGCAGTTGTTGAACATTCGCCTGAATCGTTGTGTATGAGGCAAACATACTCTCCTTCATCATTTTTGAGAACTTTTTCGATAACAAGACGATCTTTGTCAGCCCATTTAGATATTTTACAAGTAGAAGATGACTTGAGCTCCTCCCCATTTCTGTACCACTGTGTACTGTGATGCGACCCCTCCTCCAAGCAAACCTCTAGTTCGAGTTTCCCATTTTCTCTAGCAGTTACGTCCTGCAGTTTCTTGGCTAGCACCGGAGGCGCTGATTTCTCCATAACATTCAAAAATGCTTCGCTAATAACTGACCCATAACTATTCGTCGCTGCGCACTTAAACATTCCGCAGTCATCATCGTCAACTCTTTTTATTATCAAACTATGGTTCTCTCCATCTGATTCCATTACCAGCCTTTTACTACTTCGGAGCAATATGTTATTTTTGTACCATTTAATCTCAGGGTTTGGCTTGCCTTGAGTCTTCACACTCAATTTCACCACATCTCCTTCGTAGCATTCCTGTTCTTCCAACGCACTGACGAATCTGGGTGCCTTTCCGTCGCCATCAATATTCAACATGGCTGAACAAGAAGCTTCGCCGGCGTTATTCACAGCGACACATTTAAACTTGCCCGCCCATTCTCTGCTAGCTTTTCTGATTATAAGTGAATGCTTGTCTCCGTCTCTGTAAATATGAATCTCCTCTTTGTCAGAAAGCAGTCTGCCATTTTTGTACCATTCAACACGCGGAAGGGGTTTTCCCTTGACTTTGACCGAGAACTGGCATCGATCCCCAGCCCGTACATAAATATTCTCCGCCATTTTCGTGAACATTGGCGCAACAATACTCTCGTCTACTTTTAATTTGACCGAGCATTCAGCAAGCCCTTTATCATTTTCTGCGACAAAAAGAATCACTCCTTGAAGATACAGCTCTGCTTGCTTCAAAGTCAGTTTCCATATATCGTCCTTTTCCTCGATCGAGAAATGAATATCGTCTGACAAATCCTTTCCATCCCATAAAAATTTTCCCGATAATGGGGGATCTCCTATTGCCCTGAAAACAAGGCAAACGGAATCCCCTTCAAATACACGAATATCACCTGGTTTTTCAACAATCAAAGGTGGTCCAGTGGTACTAAAAACTGGCCTGTCACTGACAACCTGTTCCTTCGCGGAGCTAGCGGGCTGTTCTGAAACGAACAGCTCTCCGAAGCACTGGGTCTTCCCTAGCCTGTTTTGAAGGACGCAGTAATATTTTCCGGAGTCGTCCTTTCCAACGTCTGGAAGAAATAGTTCACTTTCTCCATCCTGCGTCACAATTTCAACTCCGTAATCATCAGTAAGGAAAATCGAGTCCTTGAACCAGCTAACTTCTGGAGGGGGATTCCCTTCAAACGACACTTCGAAGTGGGCGTCACCGCCCTCTATCAGTTGCAGGCTTTTCATCTGTGAAATGAACTTCGGTATTGTATTCTTCTGACTGGGTCTCGATTGGTCAATTCTAAGAGTCGCCTCGCACTGGTCTCTTCCAACCTCGTTAATTGCAATGCACCTTATTGTGCCTGTATTTCTATGAGAGACATTTTGAAACGACAATTTATGTAAGCCTCCGTTGACGTATATATGACAGTGTTCGTTTTCTTCAACCATTTCTTCGTTGAAATACCAAGCCAAAACGGGGGCTGGATCCCCACGAACTTCGACGTTGAATTCCACTGTGGCACCTAACGGAACAACTGCTCCTTCAAGCCTCTTTGTAATAACTGGAGCCTCTTGTGGAGTCGAATACACTTGCATTGCCTCCACATTAGCAGCCGAGACTTCTTCAATAACTTTTTCCCTTACCCTGCAAAACAAACATAAAGCTTATATCCAACAAAAACTCTAAATATATGGCCAATCCTCTAATATAGCTCTAAAACTATTTACTTAAGTAAAATTAGCCAATCCTGGATATCAAAAGCATTTGCAAAATATGCAATAGACGATCAAGTACAAAATGTCTTAAAATAGGATACAAATAGTGCCGATTATTTGTTTCTGACAAGACTTATAGAGAAGAATAAACAGTTAATTACTGCCTATTACAAATAAGCAGAATGATCTGTTGATGGCCAACCGCAGCAGATTTAAAGGAAACCCACGCAGTGCAAGCAAAATAACAATATTCAACAGCTTCTAAAGACAGAAAAACTATAAATCGGATGAAAAGAGGGCCTACCTTCCATTCAGTTGTTCTGTTGAGCCGTTCTCATATGCACTACTTAGCGATGAATAGTCTGCTAAAATTAGAGGAAGCTGTATTAAAAAAAGGCCCACAGAAAAAATGTTTATGACTGAAAAAAAGAGCTTCAAATCAAGTGCAGCAAGTGCCCCTTGAATGATATTCAACCTAAAACCACTAGGCTTGCAAGAGATCCGATATGGCCCTATACTGGTAGTTATGAAAATGTCTATCATCAAAAATTTGGTAAAAGTGGCGGGTTGCAAATGTAAGAATGACAAATGTTCAGAAGAATGATTATTTCTTTGGCGATTTTGTAACAACATTAAAAAAATGTTTTTAAGACTTATAATCAACGTGCAAATAAAATGAAGAAAATGGGAAAATTGAAAAGTAGATGAAGGTAGGGAGGCAGAAAGGAACAACAGGCGAGGGCAGTGGGGGAGTTAGGTTTTATTCACCCTTCAAATCAACAGATTGTATAAACGTCCATGAAATTTTTAAATCTTTCAGCTCTTTTGGCTTTGTAGTGTTATCTGTATTGAAAGGAAAATAATAAACATATATGTGGTGAAAGGAAAATAAGACTCTCGGTCTTCACCAGCCGCAAGTCCTGTTTGCAATTTATGTTTACCAACATTAGTTAATAGAACATTTTCATTTATTAGGTAAATGGCTTCTTGGGGGGCCCTGCGGTTCAGCATGATTTGTTTCTAAAGAGTAATAAAGTAAGATTAGAGCAGGTAAACATACAGCGAAGTAAATCTATTTTAGTTGATAATAGATGATTTTGTAAGAGAAACTGTTTGTGGTAAATGAAATGGCAAGTATGTTAGAAAAATGCTTGTTGAGAATTTGGTAACTTTGAAGAGGGGAATCAGTTTATGAGAGTCAGATTAGCTAAAGAGAAAACTTAATTTAGGAATTCATGCTTAAGTATCCAAGGGAAACAGTTTATAGTCCTTTGGACGCTTTAAAGACTTCCCAAATCGCTGTGTATTAGAGCAAGAAGGAAAAGTTTCAGGGATTGAAAACTTTATGAATGTTGCTAAAGAGAATTGAATCATAGAATGAAAGACTAAGCGACAAGTAAAGTGATGATTCAGCACATGACAGAAAAGACACACACTCTTCGTCTCCAAGTTTAGGAAACCGAGAAATTCATGTGACTTTGAAGACTTTGTCAAATGAAATTGTAAAACTTGGAAAAAGCAAACTTACTTTCGACGTATAACTCTGCTTTGCATGAGGCAGAACCATGTGTATTTGAAGCAGTTACTGAGTACATTCCTTCATCATTCACATTTAACCGACGAATCGTGAGTGAACCATCTTTGCCAATACTATGCCTGCTGTCTTTGCGAACAGGGATACCGTTAAGAAACCACTGAAGATCAGGCTGCGGGGCCCCTTTGACGTGCACGGAGAGTTGGCAAGTTTTGCCTTCACCAGCAATGGTTTTTGCAAGAGGTTTTGTGAATAGTGGAGCAATACCTTCAACGTGAAAAAAGTAAACTAAATCAATGGGACTTTATTAGAGCAATCGATGAATGTGACAAATTAAGACACTACTTAGTATACGATTGTCAATATAGCCTGAGTGACAGTTCAAAATTTTTTGGCAACGAACGGCCTAGCACTGATAAGAAGATTTGCCTGAAGCAAAACGATTAGTTATAAAGTCGTGAATTAACTAAATAAAAGAATTGAATAACTTAGAGATGTAAACATTCTGTAAAAAACGTTAGGAATCCAACAAAGCGTGCGAACAACACATTGATTACAAATTACCACAAATCCACTATCTTACCGTCATTTCTTGTGTTTAAGTTTCCTTTTGCCTGTTTCTGCAGGCAAAACTCGGGCACCCAGCCACGCTGATTTCCGTCTAACGTCTCCACAAAATATCGTCCGTTCCTTTGGTCAATCACTTTGACAGTATTTCCTGTTTCCAGGCTAATTTCATCCTTTCGTTTAGGGCTGTACATTTTGCTTACAATATATGCGTCAGTATGTTGCGAAGGAGCCTTTGCTATCGGCTGGGCATCAGGTTGTTTCAGTTCCAATTTTGGAATTCCCATCAAGCCTCGAATCAAGTTCACAGCAACCTGATTGCGAGATAAAAAAATCTTAGAAATGATACAGAACTAGCATACACATTTGAGACAACTTTGAAATGAAGATAAAGTAAAAATGACATGTTTTAACAATGAAAGCATGCCAAAAGTTACCCAAGCATCTGGCATTGCTTCGACAAACACTTTTGCAGATTCTGTCGAGAATCGTAACTGGAATTTTTATTTCATTTGATATTATCGTTCTTGTATTCAATGATGTAGACTGGGAACCAGATAGCAAATCAAATAATACGAGTTTGGGTCTTCCCCACAGATCCTTTTTTGAGAAACCAAGGAGCATAACAAATTTTACAGCCACATGGGCGACAACTGCGAAGAAGGGGAAGAAGGAAACGAAAACGAGATTTTTGATACCATACCAAGCCAAACTTTACTTAATGGAGAGAGGTTCTGAAAGCTACGGCTCATTTGCCTTGGAATGAACAAGACTTTGACAAATCTTTCAGCCTATAATTAACTACAGCACTTACTTTCAAGTGTTCAGTGTTCTCTCCTTTTGCTTCTTTGTACTTTATGATATCCTGAAGTGTAACTGCGTAGAATAGAAGATGCTTCTGTGGGCTCGTCAGGTGGTCATTTATTGTCAATTTATGTTTACTGCAATCCTGTGAATGAACATCAAAAAAATCCTGGTAAGCCACGGCTGCAATTCATTGCGAGGATGTTAATGTTTGCCAGAAATAAACAACAACGGGATAAACATTCAGTGCCTTTTAATCAGTTTAGATCGTTGAGTTTGGACAGAAAGGTAGATTGATAAACAGACAATTACATTTCAGCAGGATATATAGCTTGAACGGCGCAACATCCACAGTAACATAATATTTTCACTTAGCTACGAATGATCGATATTTTATCAGGTAAGACCATATGGAGATTCTATTGCGACAATGGCACACTGGAAAAAGGCTTACTGGAAAAGATATAGGGAGGAGTAAAGCCCCCTTGGTTATAATGGGTTATAATTAACCCCTTATTCTGGTTTGATTTCATATAGGCTTGGAAAAGGACACGCCCAACTTTGTAAAATGATGTCTTATGTTCGATGGCTAAGTTTTTCGTTCCGAGACAAACATACTATAAAATGGTCAACTGATCTGATAAAAGACAAAATGGAAGATAGCTAACAAAAAATGTATCAAAGATAACAATTTTTGTGGGCTTCCACTTCGCAGGAGAACATGACAAGAGCGAATTCCTCATCAATTCATTAGAAGATAACGAAGTGAGTTTTGCAGTTTATTTGGGGTCACTCATTATTGTGGAAAGTTGTGGCATACCAAAGGTAGGGAGTTGGGCAACCGTGGTATTTTTGGGCACACAAAATATGTGCCTAATCCAGAAATAATTCTATGCAAAAACTAGCTGGATTACAGCCACAGCAAATTCACTTTCTAGAAAGAGACAGGTTTCTGAAGAAATGGCAGCCAGATACAGCAAAGACAAGATGGAGTCGAGGCAGGTAGTTGAAACAAGGCTATCGCAGGAGTCAGCTGAGATACAAAGGGCTAATAGCAACTGACACCAGGAGAAGAAACGGGGAGAGAGGAGATAAAAAAATGAGGGAAGGAAACAAAAAAAATAAAGACAAAAACGTAAAAAACTGAAACGCAGTAAGGGTGAATGCATATGAGAAGCAATAAAGAAAATGATTAAGAGGAAAGAAAGAACGAGGACAAGGTGCTAAGGACGAGGTGGATGAAGAGTAATGGGCACCTAAACTAAATAGGGGAAGGAAAAGACTTCTTATTCCGCAATAAAGTTATCAGTCCTCGAATTAAAAATTTCATTAAGTACCAGGATAAAATCTAAAAGAAATCCGACTTATGAACCAGTCACACCAAGATATTAATACATTACCTTGAAAAACAAGACAGACTGAAGCGCTTCTTCGGCGTCTTTGCCTTTCAAAATATAACTCGTATATTTTTTCAACTTTGGTTCCTGTAGAGATGTTAATAAAATTAATCAGCAACGAGATGAAAATGTTGTGCCAAAACATTTAATCAACCAACTGAACAAAATGCTCCGAAATGAAATACTTAATGTGCCATAAAATGACATTTCCACAAATATCAAAACAAAAAGAAATAAATAATTCTTATATTCCACAAAGAAAATCTTTAGAAAATTCAAGAAAAGCTCCTACCATATTTCATTAGGGGTTATCTTTGATACAATTATAATTGAAACTGTAAAGAAATCTAGGATCTAACTAAACGTACCGCTTTCAAAAAAACGTCAGCAATTTCGTCTGGTTCTTTGATCGTCTCTAACTCAGGTAGAATATGGCTAAATAGATGACAATAAACATTATCACAAAACAGGAAACATTAAAAGAACGACAAAACAGCAACAAAACATTTAAAAGCTAAAAATCAAAGATTTGGAAATACCCAGAAGATTTACATTTAATATATAGGAAATACGTTAGCGAACCTAGGAGTGTTGAAAGGCCGATTCAAAAATCAATAACTTTGTTAGGAGGCTGATGCGAAACCAACGTCTTTGTCTCAGACAGACATTGGGAAGGATGCTAGACAACTTGCAGGATATTTTAAAAAGGTAGCACCAAAAATTGGAGGGAATACTCTGATAAAAAGTGCAGGGACCAGGGATAAACGGATCCTAGAAAGGGGATCTGTTGATAAATATTTCTCGAAGGCAATATAAACAATATTTCAGCAGGCAAAAGGAAGTCAAAAAATCGTCCGAAATAAGATTTTCAGTTTGCAAATCTGCAATGACTCTTAAGGTAGTTGAAAAAGAAAAGGATATAAGACTTTGCTGGTAAGGTATAAGTGACGAGATCAACAAAGGAGTATCAAGGTGAAATCAACATACTTTTTGTGAACGAGAAGGAGATCCTTGACATTCCTAAAAATGACGTCTCTTTGCTTTTGTAGTTTTAATGGTGCGGCTGCCATTTGTTCAATGAAATGCTAGAAAAAAAGGAGCAATTCACTCATGCGGCCAACCTCTAATAGCTAAAAAGGTTAGCAAAGTAATCTTTCAACACAGTGTTGGATCATTTGTGTTCGATCCATGTTATGGATGTTCCGAACCAAATCAAACATAGCTGTTACTGGTTTTGAAAGCCAGCGAGGTGGTAGAAACCAAAATAAACTAAATCAGTCCAATTCAAATTCGTGCGACAATCTTAAAAACACAGCCATGAACAACGAGATAAAAGTGTCATTGACGTAGGGGCAACTAGCCAAAGCTTGGTTTTAACAAAAAGGGGTTTATGTTAAAAATGGCAAACTTTTACGATAAGGTATAAACGTGCCCCGATTCCTACACGCCTGTTGTAATTCGAAACGAGTAAAACCTGACTGCAGGTGCATACCACAACAATGCATCAGGCTTAACCTTTACCTTCGATATGCAATCCAAAACATCAACATATCGCTTTTCTTCCAACTTCAATTCTCCAAGAATCGCAACAATCTTTGAATCGATTGCATCATCTTGTGCATACACCATAACAGCATCCGAATCTTCCAACCGAAATGATACCTCTACCAGGGCATTCACTCCTGGCTTTGATGCAGCTTTTGGTATCTGCATAAAAAGAATATCAAAAGAAAAGTGTTATTGAGCCCCTTTATACATGTGAGCGAAGACAAGATATTTTAAAAATGGTCACTTTGAGTTTAAAAATACATAGGAATGAAAACAATCTAAGAAGAAGAAGTATTGGCGCAGAGGGGACATAAACAGCGAGTTTCCAACACACAACAGTATTTCAGCATTCAACAGAGAATTTCAAAGGAGTCCCTCAAACTGCAAGGCAGATGGAAGATAAAAAACACAAGAGGAGTTGTGGGGATGTTCGCAGACTGAACTTCGAAAAGAACCTGATGTAACAGCTTTTTCTAATTCAATTCACCACGTGTTTAAAATGTGAATAAGCAAAAAGCTTGAAATAACCTGTCTTGTGAGCAAATCCCTGTTGTTCGAGTCTTTGGCATTAATACGGAACTTCCTGCTTTCGTTCGACTTTCTTCGACTGTCTTGATCTCCAGATGGTTGTATCGCTTGGAGAGGAGAATGCCTTACGTCTTTCAGGTCGTAATCTAGCTTCCTAATGGAATAAAGCAAAGATAATTTTAAACAAAATATAGCCCCAAACATTGTCTTAGTCTATACTATACTAACCCCTGCTAATGGGAAACAAATTACATTGTTTTCGATTTATGGCAACATTCGATAAACAGTTTGACTTTTTCAAAAAAGCCCAAATCAGTATGGCAAATATTTCAACGAAAGCTATATTTTCTAAAAAGATATATTTGGAGGACAGAGCAGAATTAAAATTGCCTAGAGGAAAGTGAGATTGGGGTTATTCGACAAATTGTTCAGTATTGACTTAACGACGTCAAAATCCGAAACCCTGGACATGCTATTCTTAAAAAAATTGAACGTTTCCTTTTCTCGCCCTTGAGACTAGCTGAAGTATGATCCTGTATATGTCTAGGTTCTACCACACTCAAATCAAATTAAACGACCATTCATCTTCCAAAACCGCCATCAAGGATAGTATCAGTAACTAACGATATCAAGCAAATATTTTCTATTGCACTGGCGTGATACGATATCCCAGTCAATGCAACATTTACCAATTTAGAAGATAGCCCCATCGCCCCTCCCGACACTAACCAGCCCTTAATCATTTCATTCTGCGATGCGCAGTGTTGACTATTTCAGCCCTGATACACTTGTTTTCTTTAACTTAATTAGGAAACAGTCATTTAACTATGATTAAAAACAAGAAATACGATTGATACTGTACTACTTGTCTGCACATAATTTGAACAGCTAAATGCTCCTCAACGGAAATGACACAAGGTATGTGGCACCTTGACTGATTACATGTGACATTCGAAAAATGCCTAAGATGATTTATCTAATCTTTGTTTCGCTTAGTCAATAAATGCAATCAGTGATAGCATAGCATTACTAATATAGCATTTTGTAATAACTCAATATTAAAGATCTGAAAACCAAAATTAACTTCCCAAGCCACAATCCGAAGAAACGCTCTACGTATCCACCCTCGATAAATCTTAAAAAACCCAATTAACAGCTTCCCAACTAACTGAAAAACAGTTCTCCCAGCTCTCGTGAATGCTCGGATATCATAGTGGCAAGTCCTGCCTTGAGATTATCAATGGTGCAAAATAAACAGCAACAAGCTCAAAAAGAATCGCAAACAAAACGCCTTACACACTCTTGCATTTATGCAATGTCTTTTTTCTTATTCATGTTTTCTCTTTAGCACTTCGTGCTGTTGTTTTCATTCGTAATTGACATGTTCGCATGGCTGATTTTATGACCACAAGTTTTTGCTTTGGAGCAAGTTTTGTCAATGCTCCGATTGTCAATTCAACGTCTGCAACAAGCTTTTCGGCCATGATAAAACAGGTAGAATCACTTTATCTAAGATCATCAACTTCAACCAAAAACACAACGATGTTATGCAGGCATTTGAAGCAGGAAACTGAAAAGCCCCAACGAACAGAGTTCTTCAGAATGATTTCATTTTATTAGAAAGCCTTTGGAACACCGTTGGTTTTAATAGTTCTTTTTACCGAAGTCATGTTGGTAGCCTACAAAATCTCTACCAAATTCATGTTTAATTGTGATAGCCTACCAAAGATTACATTTACACACCTATTCATTTATATATCTTTTATACAGATCCTTCTACTTTTATCAGCTCCCCTTAATACCTTGGAAGTCATGAGTACTTTGCATTCAGCAGACAGAAGTTCTTCTTAACGCATTCACACAAAGCTAACTTCCATACAGATGCATCTTTGAAAAAGGGGACTGCGCAAAAAAACTTCGGGTAAATCCCGAAAAAATCTAA
Source organism: Rhopilema esculentum (assembly GCF_057945365.1). Taxonomy (NCBI): domain Eukaryota; kingdom Metazoa; phylum Cnidaria; class Scyphozoa; order Rhizostomeae; family Rhizostomatidae; genus Rhopilema; species Rhopilema esculentum. The sequence continues at coordinate 1,968,466 of NC_142826.1, read as the reverse complement.
TCTTCTTGATCCAGGTTTGGGTTGTTCTGAAGATGACTACGGTAATTGAAAGGTTTTCCTCCATTAAATTTTTATCTAAATGTGTATTTTGACGACAAACTTGGTCAGTGTTACCTGGCGATAGGGGTGTCTTGTGACAACAGACAGTTAAGGGGGCAAAAAATCAAAATAAACTTAAGGGGGCAGATAGGATTCTTAAAAACAAGGCGCTTCATCAAGAAAGGACATTTTAGAGGTTTCTACTGAACTATTAGGTTCTCTTTTGCTGAGATTAACTGTAAGTGAAATACCTGTCTTCGTAGAGAACATCCTCGATATTTCTGCATATCTTTTCATTGGTTTCCTTCATGTCTTGCTCGAGACACGACACCAAAGCTTTTTTATCATCACTCTGCTGATACTTGTTCTGTTCGATACTGTACATCGATGACACTGAGATGCCAACTTTATCTGTGTCCTGGTCAACCAAACCAAGCCTTCGAGGCAAGTCCTCCTCAGATTCGACATGGACGAACTCCATTTCAGTTTTTATCTCCTAGAAAAACAAACAGTACATTTACCGATACCAGGCTAGTTTTTTATCTACTCTGTCGGTTAATTATCGAAGAAACCGACTATGATCACACTTTTCAAGTCAGCTATGCCAAGGAATTTGCAGAAATTTCGGTCGTTTTTCGCTCAGATCACTGCAGATATTTTTTTCTGGGTCACAAGGTAATTTAATTAGGATTTATCAACCCAAAAGCTCTATTTGCAACAGACAAGATGATCCTAACTGGAGAATCTAGAGAAGTAGAAAGCAGAGACAAAAATGGACGTTCCTTATTCCTTTATCAAAATAAGCAAGATTTTGATAAACATCAAAACTTATGTGTAAAAAATATGTGTAAAAGGCATTGGGTGTGGTCAAAAGTTTTCTTAGCACAGCACAGTTTTCAGCCATTAAGTTCCGAGTCTGTTTGACCCAGGTATAAATATTATGATTGCTTATAATAGTTGAGACAGTATAACAGTGATGTTGCATGGAAAGGGCAAACTGGTTTGATCCTCTCTCCCCCTCATTGCAACCGAGAAACAGAAGGCTAGTATATGCTATTGGAAGCAGAGCAAAGACATCTAGACTTCTATGAACACGTTAATGCGATGGGCTACAGAAACAAAGCAAAAACAACCAGAAAATAAGTTTCAAGAAAATAATTCTAGCGACAAATTTCATATTAATCCAATAATCACATTTATTTGATTTTGAAATAACTCGGTGACTGTTATTAATGAATTAACTGCCATACCGAGGTAATCTTGCTTAAGCAATCTTTGGCCACAAGATATAATCGCAAAGCCAAACCAAAGGTCCAAAATGAGATCAACTAAACCACGAGCTGGGTTTGGTATGGTAGGTGTGGTAACGTCGAGAGCTCGAGCTGTGATTCGATGAGAAAATTTTCAAGGCTTTCTGATCTTAGAAAAGATTTGGCACCAAAGTACTAGACTGCGCTTCTTGGATTCAAACTGCAAAACTGTTTGGTCGAAAACTCAGAAGCAAATTTCCCTGTATGTACTGAAGCAATCTGACAAATTAAAAGGCGCTAGGGAAACAATGTGGTCTTGAACTTGCACTTTTCAAGTTAGAGCGGGTAATTCACATGGCACATTTGTTACTTAAAGAAAAATACAGGTTCTATATGGCCCACCAGTAGAGGTATGTGCAGTTGGTTTTGTTATACAATGACTTTTACCGAACTTGTCGTGGTTAAAACTTACAGTGCTGATATTCTGTCACGTCTAATAATGAAACAACCCCTTCAAAAAGCTACAGTTTCCAGAAACATTAACTTAGCATCCAAGAAACTACAGGTGTTGAATAGGTACTTGACGAAACTGCGATAGCTTTAGCATCCTAAACGAGCACAGATTCAGACAGTTTTAATTGCCTTAATCCTATTTGCATGTGTGGAACAGCAAAGAAGATAATAAACATTTAATCTGCACTGTGCATTGTACGATATACTGTTATCGAGCATGTACTAATTCTAGCAGTTCTTTCAATAGCTTGAAAAAGTGTAATATGAGCGACCACTGAATACAGTTTAAGACCTCAACAACACTTTCACGTGCATAGTTATTTCCTAAAGCCACTGAAACCAGAGCTTTACCATATAAAATCTACACTGGTTTGATACACAACAGCACACAATGAAAATTACCAGGAAGCGATGAACTCAAAACGATACGCCTAGTAACTAAACACCAGTTAGGAGTGGGCCTCAATAACAAAAATCAGATTTCCCAGTCATTCAAAACCGTTTGTTAAAAGACATTTGAATTTAATTTGACACTAAAGATTATTAACCGTTCAGAAATTCATAATATGTGCTGCTAACGTAGATCCCCTCAGGAAAACTGATCTAGAGCATAAAGTGGCCAAAAAGAATGACGGGTATCTTGCAAAGGAAGGGACACTTTCAATGAGTCTAGACCAAAGTCTTCCTGGGCAAAATCAAAGGTAATCTGCGCCACAGAAATGTAACGACCCAAATATCTACAATAGTGGGCTCTGTAAGGCAATATAATATAGCCTCTAATTTTAAAAGTCAAGTCTAGATCGTTTACAGATGGTTAAAAAACCCTCTGGAGTATGTTTTTCCTTGGTTTAGAGAATTTTCACCAGCCAGTGCAATGAAAGCCCATTACTGTGAAGATTTTCCAATATCAAATCTGTTGACAGGGGCGGATCCAGAGCAAATTTAAAGAAGGGGCAGTTGGAAGTGGGGGCGCTGAAAAATTTTCAAAAATTGGTTACGAGAGTACACTGTATACAACAATTTCAGATCCATTTTCAGAATAAACAACATAACCTTGAGGTAGTCCTTGAAGCAAATTAACCTATCGGTCCCAGAACCTTTTCCATCTGATTCTCATTCTTCAAAAGGGGCGCACAATTTCCAAAAAAGGGGGCGCCAGACTTGCTTCAACTCGTTGAGGGAGGGGCAACTGCTACTAGTTGCCCCCCCCCCTTAAATCCGTCACTGTCTGTTGACAATATTACCTTAACGTTATACAACGGTAAAAAGCAGATACAAAGTAATTAAACGTCATACAGACAGATTGCGACAGTCGACTTCCCTTTATTACAAGTTCCAAGGGAAAAAACGCGTTCGAATAAATGGAAATTCAAGATAAGCGTTGACATTAATAACTTAAGGGAAACAAGAGATTGGCTCGAATCATCGGTAACGTAGAGTTCAGGTTCAAAGACTCTGGAGTCTGTTGTGTACAGTTCAATGGAAACAAGGGGATAAACGCTTACCTGACAGACAGAAAGTAAACGGGACAGATATTCCTAGCTCTTTGGGCAAAATGTAATGAAGCAAAAAACGAATAATCTCTAAAAAACCTAATGCCACTAATCGCAAACCATAAAGCGGGGTCTTAAAATAAGCACTGACAAATGACACAAGCAAGGGTAAGATTGTGGTTGAATATCAAATTTCTTGGTTGAGAGATGCTCTTTATGAGAGAGAAATTTCATAATAAAGGATGGAAATCGCTGCAAAAATTGCGTGACCACTGACTGTGTCAGAGCTAGTGTAGAATCACTGCCTTGGGTCAAAACAAAATGTTTGATAACGAAATTGTTTATATTATCCGAATTCTCGTGAAACGATTGTAAACAAAAATAGTTTTCTTTCCGCATAGCGATAAAGGTGCACATCTTTTCTCAATCTTTACGACGGCGTTGGGTTAAGGAAACAAATAACAGTGATTCTGAATAGACTTTATAGTGACACCTTTATCGGGTGGCATCAATGAATAAATACAACTTCACTACAAAGGAGATATATATTCTTCTCATTTCACTTCGTAGCAAACGAGAGTTTTCAAAACTTTCTCAGAAGCAAAAGAAAAGCCAATCAAAATTTTTCTTGTAGCAGTTGATCAAATACTTCTCTATCGCAGTGGTCAATATGCAGATTATTTTGCTTCGATCAAAAGAGAACTAAAACAAAATAACAAACCTGCTTGATAGTTGTCGTAACTTCCTTGGTAGTCGTTTTCAATGTTTTCCTCTTTGTCACTAGAAACCCTCCAGCCGCAGGATCTTTTATCGGCAATGGCTCCGGTTGTGAAGCCTCCACATTGTAATCTGTCTCAACAGTAACCTCTCTTTTCACATACGGTCCTAACACTGAGAAATCCCCCTGGTTTGACGATCGCAGCTCTGTAATGGCAGTGCCCTGCTGTTGCAGAGTCAGGGGGACAAGTGTCTGTCCTGCAATGTTATTTATTTTCAACGTAACGGGTTCCGGGCCTTGCGTAACAAATGTTGCTGTACCACTTTGCAAGAACTTTTCCATTTCATCCTGAATAACAGGGGTGATCCTAGCCTGGGCATCTTGTGATATTTCTAGTCCACTCTTGACTGCGACAGACAGCCTTGGGCGCTTCACCGAGCCATATTCTAGATCGTCATCCCACGAAATAACCTGACCACCTTCGACTGGAAAGTCAACGTTCGTCGCAATGATCTGGTTCGACGAAGAATCAACTGCCAACTGTTGTAGGCCGTCTTCTAAAATCAACTCCTCGTCAGAATTTGAGGATTCGCCCTCACTTTCGATCTAATAGACAATTAAGAACTCTTCAGACATTAGTTGTGATGATTACAATGAGAATAAACCTCAAGGAATAAACACACTAGATATAAACTCAGATATTCAAACAGAGTTTCGATTATTCGTTCTGTGTTAGCATACTGCCGAAAAAGAATCCGAAAAATGCATTCGAGCATTTTGATCTTGTAATGTAAAGAATTATAATCTTGTTGGTGTGGATAAATTGGCAGAAACTTTAAAAAAATGCTGATAAAACAATGACCTCTTGCGGTAAACATAAACAAAAAGAGCTGCAGGCAAGACGTTATTACACGAGGTGGTGCTTGCATCTTTGAATGTTGTCAACAGAGTTCTGAAGAGGGGAACAATCAACTTTTGTTGATATTCCAATAAAGTATTGCTTTAATTAGACGCCGCGCGGTTGATTTTAAGCCTTTTCTGTGGGCGCTAATCCGCGCGGTTTAATCTTCCTGGGGTACCCTTTTCAAACATTAATGGGGTATACTTAAACGAGAGTGAAGGCGCTTGTTAGAAAGCAATGCTAATTGCTTCACAAAAATGATTCTGCGTTTCGACAAGAAGTTATGGGAAAGCAGGAAAGTATGGAGTTAATAGCTCCCTGCAAACTGAACATTTTCAGCTCGTTTACGTATAACATCCTAGAGATAAGAAGGTTTTCTGATACTAAAACCCTGAACTGACTTTTAAAATTTGAATACGTTGAAAAATTAGATATTCTGTAAGGGGTTTGGTAAAAACATCGAAAATTGAAAACATTAAAACTGATTGGAAATTTAAATAATTAAAAACGACAGACAGACAGGAAGGTTTTTAATCTTACTAAACCGAACGGAACTTGAATTATTCAAAATTAAACTCATTTTGGTATCCTCAACAAAAGAACACTAAGGCAAGCACTGATTGTGGAGAACCTTAAAATCGTAACATGATAAACATGATGAGGATCTAGAGTGGGCAAGTTATAAGAGGATTCTGAGGCATCCCTTGTGATCCAATATAATTCGCTATAAGAAAAATATCGTGTATTTTCAGGGCGAACTTAGTGAGTTATAAAAGCCCAAACACCCAAAGGCAACGACAAGATAATAAAGTGTGCAGAAAAACCAAGGGAAAGTTCAAAGTAGACTGGAAAAGAAAATAAGCTACTTTTTTTAAGAGACAGCAAGGACTTGGCGACAGAAGCAAGGCAGAATAACCCTTAATCTGAAATAAAAAGGATGAGTGAAAAGTTTTCAAAATAATAATTAACAGGGTGAATCGCAAACAGAGTCCCTTTTATTTGGAAACAGAAGGAATTTAAAAATGACGCTGGTTTATAAAAATAGAATAACGTTTTTAAAACATAACAGAAAAATATTCAATTTTAATAGTGCCTTCTCTTTCGTTTTGGTCTCGATGCGACTCCTTACGCTACGACGAGTTTGTTGTATACACCTTACAAAATAATAATTGATAAATTGGAAAAGTTCGGAAATAAAGCTGTCGTGGCTTGATTTTTTTTCGAAAATCAATGAGCGGTGGCGATTAGTTCGAGCTCGAGAGTACTCGATATGAATTGTAATAACAATCGATACAAATTTTAATACGCTTATTTTGCTCGGTAATGTCATTATGTCGATACAATCATAAAGATTGGTTAAAACTTAAATGAAATATAGAAAGAAGACATTTGCAAAACAAAGAAGGCAGTATATGGACATGTTTGAAAGAGGCTTTAACTGTTGTCTTTTTCATCTAAATCCACATCCTCCCGCCCCTTTTGAACAACCTCCCGTCAGGTTTTCTGAATCTGGTCTTAGATTTTTTTTGGTTTGCAATTTGATTGAACATAGAAGAAAACAGTACCAAATGTTAAGCGGTTTTTTGGACTGCAAAGAACCAAAATGAAGATTGAATGAAGTTCTCAAAGAAAATTGATCAAATGGCAGAACGTTCTATAACATCCCACGAAACTCAAAGTTCGAATGCAACTCCAGTCTTGTTTAAAGAAAACAAGTAGCAACATTAACAATCTGCAATGAATGTTTACTTCAAAACAAAGCACAGTCTTTATCATTTACTTAGGCCAATGGTTTAGCTTCGTCATCAAATGGATAAAACGAAACTTCTTTAGAGTTATCTTTATTGCATTTGAAACAAAAAGATGCACAAACCTCTCTCTCCGTGTCAAATATTCGCTCAAATATTACATTACGTTATTGAAAATTCCCAAAACTGATTTAGCGATAAAAGGCAGTCTAGCATTGACCTGGACACAGAATCCGATAAAAAATCCAATCAGAGATACGAAATACCTGTGTTTTAAAAAGAACTTTAAACGTCAAGGTATCCATGCGTACTAGTTCCGTAGTAGAGAGGCCATCCACAAGGCAAAGGGTCTTGATTTGAATGGACAAGACTTGACGTGCTTACGGCCTAAACGCACGTCCAGACAAAAGCAAAAACAAACACATGAAAATAGTCTGTTTGATTAGGTTCGTCGATTACAGTTACTTTATTGATTCAGGGCACGTCCCTCAATTTGCAGAAAATGTGATGGCTATGTTTGGGTGACTTATCGATCAGACGCCATTTGCGGCCATTCACTTTTGAGATATGATAATCTTTGGTTGGACCAAAATAAAAAATGGATTACTCTTACAACTTTGATGTGTTCTGCACATGTCACCACTTTCCCGCATAAAATTCGTTTTTACTCTATTATAGCTAAGCTATTGAATCACTTGAAAGACTTTGGTTAGATATCGGAAAAAGGAACTCCACCCAATACAAAATATTCAAGGCTGGGAAAATTTAACTGGGTCTTATTTATACTATAAGATAAAAAATAATGTGATAGGAGGAGGGGGCTTTGGCAGGAATATGAGCTCCTTTAATTCGTTAAGCCTTTACTATCGATGCACTGGGGCTTCTTTCGAATAAAGATGAATTCTTAACAAATGTCTGGCAAAATAATGGGGCAACTTAACGGGGGGAGGAGAAGGGTATGTAAGCGCCTTTGGTTACAGGTAATAACTTTACAGGCAAGCAGCACTGTTCGTGCAACCGTATCTTTCATGGGTTCACGTGTCAGATTAGCTTGTCGATAAACAACTGGGTAAAAATATTTTCTATCTTTACATTGCCATTTCGATCATCATTCTGACATTTTATGCATTGATGAGAGTCAGAAGAAAGCTTTAGCATGTTTTGAAATGTTTCTTTTCTCAAAGCCATTTTCAATTTTTACCAACAAAATATTGTTTAAAGTCAAACTTAAATGTTTCAGAAAGTCTGAGAAAGCAGATAAATTTTTGTCGTGAAATTATAGATTGAAAAAAGAAAAGAGAATTGACTTTATTAAAGGTAATGAGACATTACTCGTTGTTATTTCTCAAAGGGGAAAAACCCTAGCTAGACAAAGATGCAAAATGACATCACAAATGGGCGTTGGTCATCTACCAGCAAATACTGACAACAAATGAATGTTCTGCGTTTCTTAACCAAATAATCTCCATAAGTTAATTAATATAATCATGATATCTGCGGAGATATGATAGTCCAGATATCCCTTCTCAGTCAAAAACACGAAGATTAAATTACACCTTGTCTGACATATGCGACATCTTTTCCCACAAGGGTGTGTTTTTGATAAAAGCTATAATTGGATTTCAAAGGAAACATATTTTTGCAGAAACATGAATTTCAAAGTAACAAGATTTCTAAAACAACTGTCATCTAAATTGTCCTATTATTGGGCCTATTTAGTTCAAAGACAGTAACCATGTTTATTGACAGTGCAAAGATTTAAGAATGATAATAACAGAAAGATAGGTTGGGGATCTTTAGACTTGCTTATCACAAATCCTGTCATTCCCCCTGTTTCTAACAGCATTTGATTTAATCTTGTCAGAAAACAATCATGTAGAGTTATTCATATGGTCTATGGCTTGTTCAAAGGGAATACATCGCGAAATAAGCAAAATGATAAATGCAAACTTTGTCGAATTGTAAAGCAATCATGAACTGAAAGTATGAAATGGTTTAATTCGAATTTCTTTGCTTGATTGAGATCCTTGTCGTCTTATTAAAACGAAAATGGGTGTAAAAGCACTCAAGCTGCGATATCAAACAATGACACATTGCTGGAAAATGCATCCTTGAGTGCTAGGAATACCACAAATTCTTAAATACCGCACAATATTTGATGATTTCTTATGATAATGTCGATATTAGCTTAAACTGAAAATTGACAGGAAAGCATTTCAACCGGAACTTCAATAGGAAAACACATTTTAGGTAGATGCATGACACACCTATTTGTGCTTATGGGCGGGGGGAGGGGGTGGGGGTTGCTCAGACCCCATTTGCCGACAAAGTGGGTCAGCCATCACTTATTTGACGACAAACCTAGAAATCGGCAGACGACGCACCCTTACATGGCTAAAACTCTTCGTTTTTTCCATTGTAGCAACGGACCTGCTTTTTACGATGGGAATAAAACCAAAATGGGACTACAGTATTTATCAAAATGTCCCTCCACCGCCCCCCTCTCCCCCTTCTCCCCCATCTTTCATAACAAAACAATCACGAACTGAGGGTACTTTGTGCATTAGAAAGGTAATAATTCAGACTCACATTATGGGATCCGTTTGATTTCAATTCGTCCATTTTCACCGCTTTCGACTGCAAACTTTCAACGAGACTAACAATCCTCTTCACAATCTTATCTTGCTTGTTTATAAGATCTGTAGCGCGGTTCTTTGCATCCGAATTTTGTAGCGTCGACGCTAGTAAGTTTATGCTCGATAGACGCTCATCCTGAATCTGTACATTACTTCGTCTAAATGTTTCCAGGTTCTCAACTAGCTGCAAGACGTCATTTTTCGATCGACATTTCTTCCCCTCGAGTCTAGTGTGTTTCAAGAAATGGACGGCGTCTTTCAGCCATGTTTCACCCTAAAAGCAAACCTCGGGATTTACATGGCTTTTACATGATATGAATGATGACCTTAATGGTCACATAATTGAATTTATCTTTGGGTGATGAAATGTGAATTTTGATCCAAATGTCAAGTTCCAAAGCTCAAAATTTATGGTAGATCTTAACCTGTGGATCCTTACGGGACAGGAAAAGGAAAGGAACTATTTTGCAAAATATGTATTCCGATAAATCAAAAAATATTGGAAATACTTTCAAGTTTAACCCCAAATTTTAAGGAATTAACGACTATAAAATAAATCGAGATAAATAAAATGATTAACTTCACACTAAATGTTAAGTGCTTGGGATACATGGAAAGAGCTAAATAAGATCTTCCAACTTTCAAAATATGATTTTGACCGGATTCATAAATTTTAAAAAACAAATGAAAAATTCCAAGTGGTTTTGTATAGAAATAGCATTTGCTCATGTTGGGCTGTATCTTAGTCAATTTGTAAGGGTTTTAAAGGATTGTGCACATTTCGAAACATTTCTTGGTTTTATATGTCCCGAAATACTTAAATTCACTTAAATTCATCGATTTTAATAGGGTCATCACTTTGCCTTTCTGTTGAGGTAGGTGAGGGGTACTTTCCCTTTTGGAAGACGAGCAAAATCAGGTTTAGCAAAATGCAATATGGCTTCCAACCTGTTCACAAAACTGGTAAAAATCAACAGCAACTTCAAGCAGTTGTCTATGCTCTGCCAGAAGTTCCAGCAATTTGGCCCATCTCTGTTCCAACGCAGAAACCTCTCGGTTCAAACGCTCTCCTTCGGGGTGATGGCTGCTCGTCAGATGATTGACATGTTCTCGAATATCTTTAACACGCTTTTCTGTCAACTAAATAAAATAAGACATGAATACAATGAAATACAAATACGTCTAAAAGCATTTAAATAACAAAGAGATGAACATTACTTCTCTTTTCAGTTCAGAGCCTATTCTCAATTACCTCTTCAAGAAAAGAAATATCATGTCTTCTCAAACTGTTTCTCAATTATCATTGTGAGTATCTGGAACAATCGATTATATACAATTAATTCCTACACTTTGCTTACCCTGAACTCTTCCATGAAAGTGTCTGATTGCTGTGACAGTGACACTGCTGACAACAAAGAATTCCCAAACCTTTTGTTTACTTCCAGTAAATGTCGTGTTTGCTCCTCCATTAGCATCTTTACCTGCACGTAAATAGTCCTTTATTCATCCCATTAAATTTCAGGCTTTTGAATTTGAGAAAAAGCCACTTATTTTCACTGAAAATGGTAGCTTTACGCAAAGGACGTTCATAAAAAATGAGCTTCCTTAAGGGAGATAAATACAAAAGTAGTGCTTTCTGTAAGCAGGCCAAAGTTTCACTGAAATAATCTGAGCTATTATGTTGATCAAAGCACGATCAGAATTTCTTTAAAACAAACTGCCTGAAGGAAATATCCAACTCAATGAGACACTGTATTTTTTCATATCAGCGTTTAAGAACAATATATCAAGCTTTCGAAAACCCTTGTAAATAACCTTTGCAACCAGCTGTTAATACCAGCTATATTACAAGAATATAGATAGAACCTTTCTAATAAGATATAACATTGTACTTTATCAGGACTGTAGCCATCAATCAACATCATAAAAACAGACTATCCACCCATAGCAACTTCTCATTAATTTGATAGAGCAAGGGAACCCGCTTAAACAAGTTTCTAACCTGGTTTATATCTTGCTCAAAATGACAAATATCAACACTTTCTTGCAATCTCCTTCGATGTGCCTCCCAAAGGCCTTCCCATTCGTCTCGTTTTCCATGCGAGACTGCAATCAACTTCTCGATTTCCTCTTTCTGATAACCAAAGCTTTCCTCCTCTCCAGCGGCCTGTAATGCATCCTTTCCGTGATCAGCTGTTTGGTTGAAAAGCTCCTCCACAATCTTGTAACTGGAGATATGTTCTTGTAGCATCTGCTTTGCTGATATTGAATCGTGAGGCAGATTTTCGCTTGCGAAGTCGCGCAGGGTCTTGTTTATATGTGACGTAAGCTGAAAAGTAATATGCATTAAGAATCCAAATAAAACTTCGTATACCATACCAGAGGAAATCCTATCAAAACACAAAACCAAAATTTGTGTAGCATATCAAATTAAGCCATCTTCGCAATCTATAAGGATTTATGGCGCGAGTCTTTCCCGATCGAAGCTATTCGCTTACCTTCTCGGCACTTGCGTAGAATGTTAGGCACTGTGATAAGAAAGCCTGGTGCTTGGTAAGTTTGCTTTTAAATCTTTCGTGTGCCATTCGCAGCTCATTTGTGACTATCTGTACAGCCTCTTTGTCATCAACATTCATCAATGCGAGACCCTCTGCTGCTGTTATGTGGTCTTCGACTTCTTTGCTCGCTCGCTAGGATCAAATGGATTCCTGATTATATTTACCATTCTTTGTAAGTGCGATATGTGTACTGAAAGCTATAGGTTACCGGTACGATTAGCTCGATCCCTCCCTTGTCATCATCTATACAAAAGAAAAAGGAGCACGGAGACAAGACTAAGAGAGAAAGAGCACACTAATCAATGCATAAATGGGCTCCGTTGAAACAGAATTGCTTGATGGTAGAATTAGAACTGGTAGATTGGGAAATACCCTGAAGGTGGTATTTGGAAAAACGTTTAATAAGCCAGTTTATTCAACAGTTAATCAAGCCCTGTGAAAAAATGATAATGACGATAGCAACTGAAAACAAATAATTTTGAATGCCTACCTGAGCTGATTCCTCAAATTCAACAAGAGTGCTTTGCAATGCTTTTTGGGTAGTAATCAAACCTTCAAACTCGACCCGAATAGGGAAAAGCTTCTCGCCTTGCTCATGAATCCAAGTTATAACCTACAAAACAGTATTTGATCTTTAAAAAATGCTGCTTCCATTGCCCAATAAACGTTTCTACATATCAAAGACTAGGGATTTATACCATAATTTCACAAAAGGAACGATTGATTCCTGAATACAAATTCTTCTAAAGTACATTCTTTGGCCATCATCGCCAGAAATAGGATGAAGAAAAAAAGGTCTGAAATGTTTATCGGGATTGGAGAAAATGGTGACATGCAAAAACTGCTGCAGCAAATGGTCTCTCCTTTAGCTTACTTCGAATAAATAACTAAGAGACATATCAAAACATGAGAGAGAAACTATTATGTAGGTTAGACTATTATTTGAAAAAAATACCTTTCTGATTTCTTTCTCAAAATCAAAGAACTGACTGCTAAATCTTTTGTGTGATTTCAACTTCATTTCTCTTTGTTCCCACAATTCATCAAGGTGTACTGCGTGCTCCGCAATGTTGCTGAGGTGATTGATCACGTGCTGCGCAGGGAGATCTCGGTCCAGGCTCTCTTCTTGTGGACACTAGATGAAGAGAATCAAGTTTAGACAAACGATACCCTGCAACAAAACCTAGGTGGAAATTGTGTAGTTATCAAGGATCAATGTTTCTGTTGAAATTTCACACTTTTAAATTTTTCAAAGTTAGACTTTTCAAATACAGAAACACAAATGTAGATGTCAAGTGGAAGAAAATTTTCTAAAACTGAAAATGATAAAACCACTTGAATATTAAAATATGTAGATTTTATGGAAATTTCAAGCTTGAGATAAGCAAAGCCAACTTTTCGTGGAAAGAAATAAGCAGTAGCAAAGAATATTAATAAATTTTTGTTGTCGATGGAAAAGAAACTATGCACAACATTTCGCTGTCGTTGAAAGGACTTACGTATAAATTCTAGGCCTTCTATTTCATGCTGAGTTGTAAAATTTACGTTCAGTTTTGCACACAAAGAAATCAGTCCTTAGTGAACAGACTATCTACTACTTTCCTCTGCTTTTCCTGCTTCAGTTTGACAAAACATGTGTGTTTTCTGAAATGGTTGCTGTAGTTATAAGGGTAGGGAAGGGAACATCTGAAACCAATCAACTTCAGCATTTTCATAGCAAAAAAACTAGATTACCATACCCTTTTTAACTCCTCTAAAACCGAAGTTCCTTCTCGCTCGACTGCTCGTATTTTCGACTTGATATTTTCCCGCTCTTGTCTTTGTCTCATTACCGTTTCCGGCCTCGCTTCTGAGTTCTCGTATGGTTCATCACTTGTTAGCTCTTCTTGAAGCTGTCTCAACTTTTTCAATAGCTGGAAAACATACGATCAATAAGCAAGATATGACAGAGAATAGCAGCAATTTTAGTATCAAAATAACTTCAAATCTGGCAAATAAAGAATTTCGAAACAGCACAGAAATTGAAAATTGCAAGACCATATACTATGCTTAAAATCCATAGCTGATCTGCTCTTGTTTATTGCACTTAAAGAAGACAGTCAAAAGCACCCTAAACTTGCAGAGCATTTATTTCAGAGTTTTGGCCTTCACCTACACGCATAACAACTACTACCATTTCGATAACTGACATTGTGAAATAATGTAAATTGCGTCAATTTCTGTTATGTGACGTCATTTCAATGTAGAATGTTTTTATAGTTCCCGTCTGTTGAATAAACAGACATGTGCTGCGTCGCTGGTGCAGGCATATTATAGGCTCGAACCAAGTTGCATTTTCTAAAAGAAGGCATTTGAAGGTGAACAGAAGGATGTTGAGCGTAGTTTGATAGATGCAAACTGCCAAAATTACAAAATACTACAAATACAATATTCAAAAACACAATGTTAAGTACAATAATCAAACACTTTCGGGCAACTTTTGAGTTAAACCAGTCTCAGAATGGAAAAATGGCATTCTGGGAAACGAAATTCTACATATCAGGGGGGGGGGGGGTAGAGGGATTAATGACAACATTCAAGTGGATAAGATATCTGCCTTCAAATCTTAATCAGGCAAACACGAGTACATATAAGGCATATAATTACCTCGCAAGAGTGCTCTAAAAAGTTGAGATAAGATCGAACAAGCTGCAGTCGATATTCGAGCCTTTCCTGCAAACTGACACATCTTGTTTCCATCCTTTCGAGTTTTGTTCGAGGGTTATTGGCAGTTCTTCGTTTGGAATCGCTCATTCTCGAGAGAGACTGCTTGATGTCGTGGACTTTTACAATTGTGCTCTGTTGGGCAATGACAACAGTCAGTTATAGCAAGATTTGTAGAATTACAGTGATGTTTTGAGAGTCAAATAAGAACAAGAGATTATTTAAAAACAGTGCCAGAGTATTTTCAGGAAAGAAGAATGGGACCGTTTTAGCCGCTATGTTCCGCGACCGCAAAGGTTTAGCATTTACAAATGTTTTTCTTGCGTGCAAAGCACAATTCACAACAAGGGACGAGGAAATAAGTCGAGATGCATTTGTTTACATCGGCCTAAATAACACAGGATAGTCGCCCGGATTCTTCAAATATTGCAAAAAGAAATTTGCAGAAATCACAAATTACTGTCACGTGAGCAACTCGCAGTGCGCATACACTTTGATGAACGTTTACGTGAATTAAACGTTCCACACTGGCGCCTTAACACGCTGCGAAGATTTGTCCGAATGTGGAAAATTGTGTGACATCAACTCGCAGTATATCTTTATATAATGTGAGTAGCGGCGGAAGAAGAGAAGATAATTTGGATCGTAATAAAAAATATGTTATCCGCACTTTTCACAGTTTTTGCAACATTCGGAAGGAAATCTAAACATAAAGAAAGTTACAATAGCAATTCAAAAATAATAGTAGCAAACAATAAACTGTTTATTGATAGCAGGTCCATCTATATTTCAGCTTTAAGTTGATGGAGGACTTCCTCTCTGTAAACATTCGCAGAATTATTATTCAAAACTCTAGGAGAACATGATACAGTACAACGCTGTCAATTAAGAAGATAACCATTCTACCTTGCAAAGTTTTGTTCTATGGAAATATTAATGTAGAGGCATTACTAGGGTGGTAATAAAAAGCAAGGAAAGATGATGACTGGGGACGATGAAACATGATAACTGATGACAACTGATGCAGATTGATGGGGTTGATTGATATTATTGATGGAGTTGATTATGATTCATGATGTTAGTGATCATGATCAATAATCACGATGATGTTGATGATGATCAAAACTGATGACAATGACAAAGACTGATATTTGTGCACCTGACGAAAATGGAGATGGATATCAAAGAATGATTATGCGCCTTAACCAAGATACTTCATGTAACAATCCTAAAACCCATTTGGCGCGACATGATTAAGTTCGACGTTTGAAACGGGAGTCGCGCTAAACATGCTCAAGTGTCGCTCCAAACAGAGTTAGGTTGGGCACATGAGAAGTGCGACGTTTGAACTAGGCCTTAGGATAATGATGATAACACACTCGATAATGATGATGAGGCAATGACAATGAGAAATGACAAACATGCAAAAAGTAGCATAAATGTCACCTTTAATTCTTCCATGAGCTGGCCATGGTCTTCACAGAACTCTTTTGCCGCCGTGGACGTCGTACCGAGATTCGTGTGCACCGTCAAGAACTCCTCGCCAATATTCGTAACCCAACTTGAAACCTAAATGTGAGAGAATACTTTAGCTATTGCCATTCCCGAAAATTCTTAGTAGACTACAGGCTACGGGTTTGGATTCCACTTTGACTTAATATTTGCCACTCACACACAAACACCATGAATTGTAAAATAACGTACTCAGACATTCTTCGTCCACAACAAAGAACAATCCTCAGACAGCTTAAACGGGACAAGGGTTCTGTTGTTTGATTCATAATTCTTACCAAGAGACCTGATTTCTAATACTGGAATCGTTCAATTAACATTGGACCTTGCTTCTATAACTGCAAGACGAGTTGAGCGAAAATCCAGTCGATAATCGTCACTGTATACGCCCCACAAAGTCTTATTAACTTTCTGGATGGTTTTTTTGCATTCCTTTTTCACTAAGCTTTAAATCTGAGCTGTTTAGCAAAACTTTTTCAAATAAGATATTTCCAAGAAAAAGTAGTGATACAATTTGCAAAACGGAACCATAGGAGTAGCCTATACAAATACATATTCCATTAATTTGTGCTCCTTAAAATTAGACTATTACATAGCTAACGTGTATACCATATTATTATAGCCATATTATCATTATATAATATTATAACCTACGCCTTTCACATTCTATAACCTAAACCTTACACTTGATGTCGACAAATAATACCTTTTCCATAAATAACCATATGATTTGAAAGCAATGAGCATTTTTTAATGAAAACACACTTAATAAGAACACAGAGCCTTTATTTGCAAAAAACATAAGAACAAGTTAAGAACACGCCCAGCAACAAGTAAAAAATATTTTTTCTGACAATCTAGGGAGAAAATCCTTTCTTATGTTAACGAAAAAGAGATGTTTTAATCAGCTTATCAACTGTGCTACTAACGATTTCGCACAAAACCATTCTTCAGTATTCTTAAAAACATTTCAACTCAACGTTTGTAGAAAACTCGATGTTGAAAAAGGAACAAAATTTAAAGACATGAGCCTCAGATTATTAAAAAATTAAGAATATCGAGCACCTTTTCAAAAATTATCTGACTCCTTTTAAAAAAGGGTGTATTTTCCTGACTATGTATGTCTAAATTCATGCTTCGAAAAAGCACAGAAAAAACCGTTACTAAATATTTTTCTGACCCTGCCGTAAATATAAATAAAGTCTGGAGGCCACCTAATCGCTTTATGCGAATACTATACATGGTCGACCAAGGGTCCCTTTTAATTTGTAACAGGGAAATTATACCCCCCCCCCAAATTAACAAGGCCATTCTATTGTTAATTAAAAAAAGGGGAAACATATCTTGCCTTCTCTCCACTTCAGTGAAAGACGTTCATATTTCAAGTGTTTTAAAAGCTGCTGTTCTCAATACTCGTAGATTTAATTTAGCACAGCCCGGTTTTACACCAACATTTGACCGAAACTCAAGATAATAAACAAAAGAGGACCTTTTCAACTTCTCTGTTGACGTTCACGATCTCTTCATCGTCTGAGCTGACATCTTCAGTCATTTTCATGACCTTGAAATATTTCTGCTCTATTTCTTTAAGCACCGCTTTTACTCCTGACATATCCACTCTAGATAGCAATAATTTCCCTTCCCGGATTTCTGGTTGTGCTGCTTCTGCTGCCTGCGACCTCGTTCTCACACGTTCACCGTCGTCCTTCGCAGCTTCCAGCCGGGCGAGCAGTCGATCTAACACATCAAGGGCCTAAAAAAAAGTCAAGGGTGAAAGGATACCGTAGATAAAGCAACTGTGGACTACTGTAAGGCCTAAATATACGTTGTTTCAATCTTTACCGGAGAGAGACATAATCTATGATAAGATAACATATTCAGACGATTTCCACTTACCTCAATATATCTAATTGTGTTTTCCTTTAGATGAGTGAATCAATACTAAAAATGGCACAAAAATGATAGCAAAGCGACCTGTTCACTTTGCTTACATTGGCAATTGAAAAGTCCACAATCATTTCCGACCCTAATAAATATTACATCCTCTGCCTTCGTCAGCTGACCTTAAATAAAAGTCACTGCAGAAATACATGCAACAAAAATATCATATACCTAAAGCAAAAGGATATGACAGTGTGATGGTGTTGATCTTAAGTGTGTAAGACGCTTAAGCGAACAATTTCCTGCTGATTCTAGAAATTATCGCGTGTCGACCAGCAGTTTCTTCGTCTGTTTTGGCTTAAGAAGCTGTGCCTTGCTAAGTTTGGTTTTACAAGTGCTCTACACACAATATCGAACGAATGCATCATAGCTGACAACAACAAAATGAATGACAAAAGGATTTTGGAATGAATTGTTCGATCAATTGAAATTAAGTTTAGATTTTGTTTAAAGTTTAGATTACTTGGTCAGAAAAATCGCTACGTGTTTAAGATAATCCAACTTTTTTAAAAACAGAAAGTATGCAGGCTTTAGAAACATACATAAATAATTTTAAATCTTTAAAACAACAAGGGATCACTGACAGCAAAAAATGTCATAGAGTTTGTGATCAAATGGTCACAAGAAGATTAAGAAGTAAATATGATTGAATCGACAGGATTCAGTAACTTTAACAGGAGACCAGTAAATACTTAGGCCCTACTGAGGAAGCCACATAGATAAACGATTCTATTCAATGATGTAATGGGATGGAAAGAGAGGGGCTACGCACAGGCTGGGATGATTGGGCTGGTGATAAATAATTAAAAATATCAACGCTGATGCGATGATGCTAATGATTGTGATGATGATACCAATTATGGCGACTATGAATATCATGACAATGATGATGATGTTGGTTATGATGATTATTATGATCATGTTAATAACAATCACATTATGATGAAGAAACCCATTTAAGATCGATCACCCGAACACCAACATCATTCAATCTCGATTGTGGCATAAGCACCTTCTCCCAACCGGCTAAGCATAAAATGCTGAATTTTTTGCACAACTTAAACACAATTATATTTTAATTACAACCCCTTTTTCACGAGTAAAGAGATGAGGTGAATAGATACGGACGCAGCCCCTGCTTATCGAATCAATTTTCCAATTTTTCTATGAAACGTATTTGGCGAGAAAAACCACCAAAACACCATATTACCCCCTTTCTTTCCGTTCGCTAATAGACAGTTAAGCTAGAGAATTAGGAGAACTATTGCTTGACTTATATCAAAGGAACGGGGGTGTTTCCCGGTCTAAATAGAGCCTATACACGCAAATACACCAGACACATTTCCCTTTTAACTACGTAACATAGACCTTGGTCATCAAATATAGCAGAAAGTGCTATTTGCTAATGGGAGAGTTGATTTTTGTGGTATAGAAATGGATCTCCTTTGGTAACGACCCAAGCTTGTTAAAGTTAAAACGATCAGTGCGTCAAAAAAACCAACACGAACATTTGTGGTGCAAGATGATTTGAGTTTGATAGCAGAGATTTAGAGAAAGTATCTACATTCAGGCAAATAAATCAAAATAAAGAATGTAGAATTAAAGTAAATAAGAGACTTTTAACGTTCTAAAACAAACTAGATTCTTTGAGCATCATGACCATAAACTAAGTATTATAATAATAAAAGTACTGTCAAATTGATTATGGAGTTGTGAATTATCATTCTTAATTTAGAACTAACAACACAAAGTCTCATTTTAAGTGACACAATTGTGAACCAATTCTTAGTCCGCTAGTATACAAATACCTGGCCAGAGAAACATAAAATTTTACAAAGATACGGCAAGGGTCAAAAAAACTTTCCTATGATGTTTAAACATATTGCTATTCGTTCTAGTGATAGTTTGCAGGCTCTATCTGTCAACTTTTCGATCTACGTTCCGAAGATATCTCCTCTTCAATATCTGCACTTCAGATAACTCACTTCATAAAAAATATATGTTATCATAACAACCAACCAACTATTGTATTATACGTTTTGTTGCCTGTCTTTCTTGCTCATTTGAATAAAATTGTATTTCCACCGCATTGCTTTCCTTACCTTTACGCATCCCAATATCCACAAAATGATTGACAGAAACAAGAGCCTTTAACAAAACATAAAAACCAAGAACCTCTGCCAGCATAAATGCACCGGTAGTGAACCTGCGACATCATAACAAGTATGCATTGTATACATGTATTGCTACAAAATCCACTATACAGAGTCTTGCACGAATCTATCTCAACGCATTAACATATTCTCTTAAATCCAACTGACCAAAATCCGTTACATGGAGGGACAGCAAATGACAATACAAATCAACGGTAGAAATCCATGGTGAAATAAGATACAGTTATTTAACTAAGGACTTGCGTCCTTTGCCAGTTGTTTCAACTTTTTCGTCAATCAAGGGCGTGTCGTTTCTTTGATCAACGATACCACAAAACGGATTGAAGGTTGTCAGGTAACGATTGTCACACACATGGACAGTGTTCCCAGGTTTTGTTCAAACAGGCTTTAATCGAATGAAAGGTTTGAGATGAGTTAATTCTCTTAAAAAATCATACTTACACTACCGAATTAGATTTAAGAAAATATCACCCCATTATCAGTGGCTGGCTGTTAGAGCGTAAAAATTTAGCACCATGAGTTCCATAGAAATTTCAGCTACAGATGAATCTATTTAAGTTTCGTTGTCTTGAGAACCCTTTCGCGCCAGTTGTCAATCGGTTGTTGTAGCAGCCAGTCGTGGACTGGCAAAGGATGCTGGGATGCAATGGCAACCTGGGCCCAACGCACCCCTTGTATTGACCCTTCCGTCATATAACAGGCTTCATCTCTTCAGCAGAACCCTTGAGATCCTGATTCCTGTCCACCCAATTCTAAAACAAGTTTCCAGCTTTCATCTCCACAGTTATACAGAACTCTCAAAAATCTTTCTCACTTTCTCACAAATATCAAAACAAGCTTACTAGATTTTGTGTGAAGTTGGAATTTTTTAATGACGATTTGAGATCATACGATTAAATGTCTGGCTGAGGATAAGTTTATTTTATTAAGAATTCCAAGCAGGCGGATTCGATCAACAGTAATTCTAGATTGATTCTTCAATTGTTAAGCATATCAAGACGAGATTAACAATTTATACATATCAAATAATTTACAGATTGACATATGAAAGATGAATTACCAGCATAACAGCATCCTGTGAGCTGGAAAGAAGGAAATGATTTCCTTGCAGCTGAATTTCTCTTCGAAAACAAACTGCAAGGATCAGGCAATTTACGCCAACCGTTAGTTTATTTGTTACTTACTGGCTTAAATAAAACATCTACCTAACCATTTTTTGTAAAAGAAAATACATTTACAAAATAACGCAAAATTTGGTTTTAACTCCAAGAGCTTAGAAGGTTTTCTATATATTGTAATCCTGTTGCAGTGTCTGCATACACGAGGTAATTACGTAGTTTTCATGCTAAGAAGCCAAAATGTTATACATAGGAAAACAAATTGGAAATGGAGGCATCATGGAAAAGTCAATATTTGGACAAAACTTGCGCTACAAACTGTATGAAAAATCCCCTTTCATAACGCTATTATATTGATGACGTCAGAGTTGCTGAAATCGCATATGCTTTTTCTTGCAGCTTTTTAAAATTATAGCGCTATTAGTTTATTCTTAGGATTTCAATTCTCCATAAGTTAATAAAAATAAAACAATAAAAACAGAAACTTATAACTAAAACAAAATCATAAGTATAAGATTTATGTCATAGAGTTTTAAGTGTTTAAAAATAAGCAGTTTCTAACAATTAATACCATCGTTAGATTTCATTTGATGTCGCTACAACACCTGATTCTTAGGACATTCATATACAAAATTTGAGATTTAGTCTCTTACAACCAAAATTGGCAAATTTATGAAGCAACGATTTCGTTAAACTCACATTCTGCACCTGCGCTCCACACTGCGATACATCAAAGTTAATATAATTAATTTTTTTAGGAAATTAAGTTTATGAAATTAATTAAAATGAGCATTTGACTTCCTTCTAGTTAACAAATATCCTGTTTGCTGTACTTTTGTGAGTTCGTTGTTTCTCATTAAATCCAAACAGATCTCATCAATAGACAAGCGAACAATAGAGCTTTACAATATGTCCTGACAGGTAAAGCAATTAATAACATGACCCATGGCGTGCTTTCCCAAAGAACTCAGAACGGAAAGCCGTTGGAGATGATCAGAATAACGGGGAAATTCATCCTGGTCGAGGATGATGAGTAAAATATTCAACTTTTCAAAATCTCGAATCGGAAAGTAGCAAGTACCAGCGACGCAGTGGCTGGGGGAGGGAACAGGGAGGTGTATATCTCCCAAAAGTAACAATGTTACCGGAAAAGTCTTGAAAATTTGTATACTTGATATTTGGATAGTAAATTTATGTCTTTTAATACTGAAACCTTCTTTAGCGCAATATTTCGTGGTCATGACTTTGTCCTTTCGCTAGCTAAGAAATATCATCTATTTCTATCTTTATTATGAAAAATCTTTATTATTGATTTGAGGGTCGTTCTTAGATTTCTATTATCAATAATAATATTTTATTACTTTTCAACGGTCTTTCTTAGGTCTCTAAGATCAAAATCGTTATTATTATTTTAAGAGTCTATCTTAGGTTTCTATTGAGCAAAAATTTACTTCTTGGTTATTCACCCTTCCACCTTAGTAATTTTATATATATATATTTTGGCAGCAGCTTGACAAAAGCGGAATTTTCACCTTGTCCGGTAATAGAGATATGTTTTAATAGGAAAGAAAATACAGCAGCGTGTCCAGCTATTAGACAGCATGACTGACAGACAACCCGTAACGAGAACTAAATACCTTCCCAGCACCTAATTAGATCAAGGTCATAAAATCCAATGGTTGTCATTTAATATGACACTTATTTCTTCAAGTCAATAGCCCGAGATACATACCCTGAAATACGGCTTCGTAACTCAAATATGTCATAGTTTTGCGAGTTATTAGTGAATTTTCATAGTGCATGTTTTGATAGCGCAAGCAACAGCACCAACATTTTAAACACCAATTCAATTTACGGCATCGTTTTGAAGAATACTTAAAACTTATTGATAGGAAAATTTCGACTTTCGAAACTAAAGTTATGGTCTCAGTCTGAGCTCAGGAAAAACGTAAAAGAGGTTTGGAGAAATTTCCAAAACGAGGCCGGAAACTTTCGTGGTGTATTCTCTAAAAAAATTTCATCTGAAATTCCTGCAGTTTTGAACACATAAATATCACTCATGAACTTTCGTGCAAATTCAAAATCGAGCTAGCACTCATAATCTTTTATTCGACATAAAAATATTGTGTAATCGCAAGCGTAGGAACCGCTGTGGTATGCTTCGGATAACAGTATATATTCTACCTTCCACCTAGCTATGAGCAAGCCATTAATCTCTCTTAGAACCTTGCTATATCAAAATCATAAGGACATAACAAAACCATAAGACCATAACATTTCAGTGAATTTGTTAAATTGCGTTTGCAAAGTTTATTTTGATCCGGAGATGATAATTGGTGGTACAATGACCTCATAGGAACAATGCTAACTTCATATAAACACACCTTAATTGACGTAATGGTTGAAATATAAGATTATCTTTCATATATTAAAAACATTGCAGCAAAATTCAAAATGATTATACATCAATTAAATTACAAAATTGTTCCCTTTTTAAATAAATTTTTAACATAAGTCACTGTACCATCTAATCATAACTTTATGTCTCAGATGTTTGAAATTTACAGATAAATACATTTTAATTCCATTTATATTTTATAAAATATTTAAGAACAGAGTTGAGAAAATCCATTTACAAATTGATCACTTTTAGTTGCTTATTATGAAATTACGAATTACATAAATTGAGAACGTTCCAAGTTTATATGAATAAGGAAAGAGGAAGATCTGGCCAAACTCCAAGACTCATATTAGCCATTACATAAAACCTGATTGATATAACAGGCAAAATTTCACAGTTAAGATCCCTTGATAATAGCCAAATACAATAACTCTCGTAAACATAATTTTTTCTACAAGTTTATATAAATGTTTATATAATTGTTACTAAACTTTAATTGCACTGATCAGTCAATTCTTTACTTTTAGATGTTGAAATATTACAAACATTGCCCCCGCTCTCCTAACACAGTATATATGGGCTGTCCCTTATGGTTGAACAAAAAACTGGTGAACACAGATTTAGAGAAAGGCAATGACAATTATTTCTGTTATAAATATACTATTCTGCGAATCAATATCATGCTTCATAAAAGCTTTTATCTTGGAAAGGTCTTACCCTACGTGCCATACTGTAATTCAGACAAATAGGTTTTAGCAAATTAATTTCAATTAGACGTCTACTCATGAAATAATGATGTTAATTCTTTTGAAATTCGCAATATTCCATTATAAAATTAATGGCAACATTTAATGCTTGCTTTTACAGGTTTTGGTTTAACAAGGGGAATTAAATACACCTTTGAAATTTATTTACAATGTTAACTAAGTCAATAGAAACAACAAGAATTATTTACTAAGTGCAAAAACTCTTTAACGTTAAATTATTTCCAATCAAAATTCTCATGTATTTTAATGAAACAATTCCTGGACTTCAATAAATATTTTGTTTACAGTAGCAGCTATATATAGAAAAAAATACAAAATAAACAACTCGCATCCCGGCACCAAAAGTTTCAAGAAATAGGTATTAAATAAAGTATTTAAAAATATCATAAAAACAGATTGTTAATGAGTTAAAAGTATTTAGATACTTTACAAAAACGAAGTTAATGGCTTAAAAAGGAAAGCTGTTAAAAAATTTATATTTTAGCTGCGTCAAAAGCAAAGATTTTCAAAAGGAATACCGTTAGCTAAATCCCTAGCAAATCTTAAAAATAATTTTGGCTGCAAAGGACACTTATATAATTCGGAAATGATTTGGCATGGTGAGGCAATTTAATTAATTACAATGGACTTATGCGTGATAGGATTAAAGGCCAATTCCTTTTTAATTTTGACAATCGGAGGTTTTGTCAAATTACGTAAATTTATGAGAAAAACATAACCAAATTCACGGCTGCACGAGTAGCGAAAGTCAATTTGCTCTTTAATGTCGAAATTTTTGTATTTATTTTAAGAGTATTTAAAGCAAAACTGCTTAAAATGGTTAGAATGTTTGTTCAACTTTATCAGAAAGAGCTTTCGCTTAAACTAAAACGTTGACGAAACAATTGCAATGCACTTTCGCTTAGATTTTAGTCTTTACTGGCATTACGAAAAATCATATATCTGATACAGCTGAAAGTGAAGTGACCCTTGCAAAAGAGCTGACAGGAAGAGCAAGAAAAATGGAGGACATTAAAAATGAATGGAAGATTTGTGGAGATGCTAGATCAACTGATATGAAAACAAAAAAGATCACACACGTACTGGCTGGCTGCTTCGATAAAACCCATGTGTTTGATTTAGAACTCTTCTCCGCTGCTCGAGCTGAAATGAGAATCCTTTGAACATTTCATCGAGCTTGTTGACTTTGTATTTGATAGTCGCTGCAGCAAAATGCCCGGCATTAACCAGCTTCTGCCCATCCCGCTGCAGTTTTTGCACGATATCACATTTTTCCTGAAATAAAATAACCATATGTGGTCACAACTACCTCAGCAGTTGGATGCCTGTTTGAGATAATAAGCACGAAGTCTATTCATTGAGCATTTTCAAGTCATTGAAGCACAAACTAGGGTTTCTCTTTGTTTTCAGCGAGGCTCATTCGAATTTACTACGTGTAGATCAACAAATAACATATAAATAGGTTCATGCTTAAAAATATGGAACAGAAAGGTTCCAATTTGCAACTCCGCGTTTTAAACTTTATGTGACCACTTTCGTAGAAGAATCTACATAAAAAATAGCTGATTCCTATCCGTATAAACGAGGAAACGATATCTGACATATTAAGAGGCATTCTCGTATCTATAAACCAAGTGGAGACCTTGGGAATTTAGGACGTTTAGTGTAGGGATAACCAAAGAATTGCATGAAATTCATAAATTTGAATAATCCTTTAAACAGGCAGGAAAGTTAGATCTAAAGAAAGGAAAAGGAGGTTATTTTTATCAAACTACATGACTTAAGATGTATGATTTTATGATCTTAAGTCTATGATCTATGATTTTATGATCTTAAGTCTATGATCTATGATTTTATCCATTCGAAAAATTGAAATTCGAATAACCCTCCTCTTGGAGACAGGTTATCTAAACGTTACAGTTTTGCTCTTCTTTTTAGCGTTAATGAAGTTCACAGACAGGAATTATTCGCCTCCAGGATCAGTGGCGGACACCTGGGGGCGAGGAGGGCATTTGCCTTCCCCCCAATACTTTGGAGGACAATCGTCTTTTGCTCTAAAACAAATGGGGAAATATCAAAACAATAGGCTTGCCCCCCCCCCCCCTAATATTGGACCAAGTGCCCGCCCCTGTAGGATCTCAATACATAACCTTTCCCTAGAAGAACTATTAGGACTATTTACCTCCTTTGATTTACGAACATTGAGCCCTCGATTAGAGGATACCTCCTGTTTCTAGAAACCTCCCCATATAGAACAAATCAAATTAATGAAGAACATTTGGAGCCTAATTAGTAGACGAAGCCTCCAGACAGTCAGCACCTCCGTTAGACGACTAATGCTGATCTTACTGGTGTCTGTGATATCGAGGT
Organism: Rhopilema esculentum; assembly: GCF_057945365.1. Taxonomy (NCBI): domain Eukaryota; kingdom Metazoa; phylum Cnidaria; class Scyphozoa; order Rhizostomeae; family Rhizostomatidae; genus Rhopilema; species Rhopilema esculentum. The sequence goes on along the minus strand of NC_142826.1, from coordinate 1,941,624 downwards.
TCCAATTTCGCTTTAGGTTACCAGGCTAGACATGTAGTCTTATTTTTGTTGCCAGCTACTGGTTCCTATGCTGGAATGTACTTGGCAAAACACCCTTCATAAAGCCCACAAGAAAGTTCTGCTTTTTTCTCACATCGTCAAAAAGTGCCATAAATCAGAATTAGCAGAAAAGCTCTAATAAGCCGAGGGGGGGTTAAGAGTGTCTATTAGAGGAGGGTTTATCAAAAATTATAGGTTAAGAATTTTATAATTTTTTGTGCGTTAATTCTTATATATATCTATGGAAATAAACTAATACAGCTGCTTCTAAACAGCTCCCAAAGTAAAATAAAATGACTATGTCCTCATCTTCATCAGAATCATCAGGATCAACTGATAAATTTGACCAAAAAACAGCGGGGCTCGATACAGATGGGGGTTTATTTAAAAATTTTGATTCAAGATGAAAGGCTCAGTAGAGACTGGACTTAATAGAGACGAGGCTTAATAGAAATGGAGGCGTAATTTAATAACCACAGTATATCTATTTCTGAATCATTTAACTAAGAAGGCTGACCCACAGAAGAGTAAGCTCTTTTGCTAAAGTTTCTCGATTCGTTTAATTTTGACCTCTATTTCCAAGATCAATGGAAAGATATTTTTGATTAATTCATTACAATATGCATAATGAAATGTATTTGAAACTGGACATGAAATTTTAATGCCTTTGAAAATTAACAGAAAGGGCCGTAAATTTTCACACAGGATCTTTGCAAGACACAAGCAAAATTGTATACATGCAACAATGCTAAACACACTAAGATGCAAATCGTTTGGCAACCAACATTTGGCTTCTTGATAATCACTCAGTTGTTGGTTTATTGAAAATATTTATAACAGAGCAATGCATCGACTTTTAGCACACGAATTGAAAGGGTACTGTCACAGCAACTGTGTGTCTACGCTGGAGCAAGAAATTCTAGCTTCTTTCAACGATGCACGAAGTTTTAATACCAAATTCACACCTGGAGCTTATGGCATTAAATTCAAACAAAGCTTACACCAGAGACAGTGTGTTTTTCTGTCTTTTTGCTTTAAAGAGACTGGAACGCACTGCAGTATTTACAGAAAATAGTTGATAGAAACTGGCAGTGGCAAAACCACCTGCGGATTCCTTTTGAAGCCAGAAATTCAAATGAAAATCTGAGAAAACTTTTAACGCAGGGACAATTTAAGGCCAAACAGTCAACGACAAAGATTAAGAGTAACTGATATTGAATGCCTTTGAAGAAACCAGCATACCTTGAAGTTCCTTTCGAATTTGTTATGATCCTCGATCAACACTTCAGTTTGGTTGAAATTGTCCCCATAGCTAACGTGGGTTTCAAGATAGCGTTCTCCTTCAGTCCGAAGCCATTCGGTTACCTTAAATCAATCCATGTTGAGTTAAAAACAATAAAAACCGCCTCGACACACACAAATTAGAAAAAAACGGGATGGAATCTTCCATCCTAAGCATCGTTGCAAGAAACAATAACATGCCGCATTTCTAAAACTTTAAAATACTTATTTACCTTTTCTCATCACCCCAGCACTTAATAAATTGTAACTAAGGTGAAAGAAAACGTGAACAAAGCTTTTAGCAACAAAAAACTTTAATTGTTTCAGGCAGCGCTAAGACAGTATATCAAGACTCAAAATACAGAGCACTTCTTCAACTCAATGCTAATTAACCAAGCAAAGATAATGCACTGCAGCAATAATGCAACATGTTAGAGCAGCAATATTCATAGCAATATTTCTTGCAACTGTGAATACCAGAATTACTTAGCGTGGTGCAAAAACGAACAACCATTGTCTGAGAATGTTGGCACTGTTCGATTAAGGTTTGAACAAGCTGACAGCAAATCGAGTAGCTATTTCACAGAAATACAGTAACAAACTGTGCAGTAACAAGTAATAATCTACTGATTCCGCACTCAATGATTTGGTTCCAATGTCAAAAGTCTTTAGAAAACCCCCCTGCTTAAGGGTTTTATTGATAAAAATTAACTTTTTCCGTCAAAAAGACCCCCTCCCATTCTCTCCCAAACAATGTTCTTGTAGAGTTAAGTAGGATATCTATTTTTTAGAGGTCAGTAGAGGGGGGATGCAGTATAAATGTTGCAAAAATTAGTGTAGTGTACCAAGAATGTTGTGGACAGGCGTTGCCTTTAATCTGCATGGGAAGTTTATATGGGCGCTGACAACACCAAAAAGGAATACTAAATATACAAAACCACTGTAGTACCTTTTTAATCTCTTCGTCCAGCTTACAGGATCTAACGCACTGCTCTAGCAACTTTTTCCGATGTTTCCACACTTCTTCAAGCTTCCTTCTTCTCCCCTGTAAAGCTTCCAACGTTCTCTCGATGCCATAGCAAGCAGATTTCGCGGCATGCCTGCTATTAAGATCGGCTCTCTTCGTTGCTTCACGGAGTTTTTCAAGCAACAACTGACCCTTGCTTAGTGTTTCCATTGATAACTCCAAAATGTTTTTCCTGAGATCCTGATGTTGACCCAGTTCATCCTTTGCACTGGCAAATTCATTTGGAAGCTCTTTATCCGATCCAAGGCTATCCATAGCAGAATCAATCAGAACCTCAAACTAAATCAAACAAATGATGCATAGCATTGGATTTCATTTTCAATTTTTTAGCCCCTCAGTTAGAGAAAAACTGATTTACAGGGGGCCATGCATTTAAATACCTTCTAAGTCAAAATAAATATCATAAATACAGTACAATACAATAAGATACAAACATATAAATAGAGCATCAAAAAAACAATAATCTTTACAAATACAGTAAAGAAATTGTTTATTATAATTAAAATTATTTATAATTATAAGGGATCAAAGTTCAGCCTGATAGGTTCATCAAAATGTTTGTTACTACAAAATAAAGAAAAATCCTCCAAAATACATTTCCTTAAAAACTTGCAAAACAGTAACAGAAAATAGATATTTTTGTATAAATCCAGAAATTGTAATGAATAAGTAAACCCTGCAAATTTCGGTTTTTATTCTTTAAACTAGATTTTACCAGCCTAGTGGCAACGAGAGGATAACAATGTTAGAACCTGGCAAAAAGGTTTGGGATTACATCCTTGATGCCTCAAGAGGCTGACAGAGTTAATGCGGTCGTTGGTTATTACCAAAAAACCGCAGCAGGGATGGTATTCGACTGTTAAGCACCTTTTAAGAAAGACCCTGAGGGACAAGCGGATTGTATTTTGAAAATTCCCTTTTTGAATGATTCAAGATGATCGTTCATTTAATCTTTAGGGTTTGGAAATAAACTATTTGGTACGCACACTTAAATATGGAAATTTCGTGTAATGTTGTATCAAGGAGGAACAAAACATCTTCGATTAGAAAGATTACATCAATTATGACTACGTCTGGGGAAATTTGGTTGTTGGGGCAAAGTGAAAAGAGCAGGCTAAAACAGCCTGCAACGCAATGGCCAGAGAAAACAGCGCAAGAAATTTTATAAACCAGCTGGGGAAGCATTTTTAAGACGAAATATTTGCCATCTAAAAAAATCTTCAAAAGAAGACAGGAGAAAATACTGATTACTCTCTAAAACAAGAAATTCCACCTCCTTGGAGCCGACAAGCGTTCAAATTTAGTAACTTTAATTTAATGATTCATAAGAAAATACTTCACCATCATGTGACAATGATAAAATTACACAAACGTATAGGAAAACACTTTCTGGCGAAAAAATTTAATTGGACCTTAAAAGAAGAGTATAAAATAAGTGATGCTTTTCTATCATAAAATTTATTAACAGCAAAAAAATGAGCTTTTATCTTATCTTTTTTATCATACAGCATTCGAAAAGAAATATAATGATATCATGATAGCCAGGATAAATTAGAGAGAAATTAGTTGCAAGTTAGAACTGGGTTTTCAAATGAAATTATACGCTTTTGATGTATAGAACAGGACGGTTCTAATATGCTACTCCGAGTTTCACGCTTAATGCGATCACCAGGCAAATGAAATTATGTATATTCAATCATGCCCAAAGGATATTTCATAGGGGCTGCCAGCTGTTATAAAGTATCACATACACATTTCATACTTTAGAGAAAAAGAAAGGCTATGGATCAAAACTTACTTGCTTTGCTTTTTCGTGAAATTGTATTGACGAGTCAAGTAACTCTCTCCTTCTCCTGATTCTTTTTCCCGCTTCTCCTAGCTTCTCATCCAGTGCTTTTTTGATGTCATCTCTAGTGCCTTCGTCTTCGCCAGATAGTTTACGATTGCAGCGCAGTTCTTCGACTAAGCCCTCAGTTTCCTAAATAAAAGACCAGTAGGTTAATCACTTAGCCGATAAACCAACTCACCGAGAACACGCAAAGCAATGGAAATTTCCCATATGGGTGAATTTTTGTCTTTATCTCTCCGGCTTAGATCCCGTTGCTGACAAAATAATGAATAGTTGTTAGATAGAAAACGCGAATATATCACTGACAAGGCCACAAACAAAGAGCTTTGCTCAAGTCAATTAGTTCGGCATCATCATAAATCAGCCATTTTTGTTTATGCATTCGCCTCAACGGACGGATGAAATTGAAAAAATTTCCACCGTAAGGCGCCGATGCAATACCTAGACAATTTCCAAATGAGACTTCTTTATTATTGTTAAATACTTAAAAAAAGAAATTATGAAAAATGATTATTGGTTTGGACATCCAAAAACCATAAAATCAAAAGTAAACAGTGCAACTAAAGTAGATTTGTTCTAGTGAAAATGTGTGTTTTGTTTACTAACATGAAGTCTTGTTAGTGGCAAAGACTGGTAGAAAATGTGATGAATTATTCGAAATTACATTACCCCACAAAGAAAGTCATGGAACGCGTCGCTTAAATTTCAATTGACGACGAGGGTTCCACACAACAAAAAAGTGTAATGTACTAGCCTGTAATCAATCTATATGTCATCATCTCTGTATCATGTTTGTAATGTACTGCTGTCACTATGCTTTGTACTCTGTTGTTGTTGATTGATTGTAACCAGATTCGTGTATTATAAGTAATTGTAATTAACAATGTAAGTTAGTCGTGATTCAGAATATGATGAATACAGGCGTATAAACCAGTGTCTTTTATTAGCGTTAACGCTACATTTTGGTGACAGGAATGGCGACCAACATTATTCCGGAACGATTCAGCTCTGGCGATTTCCTTTCGTGGTTTCGCCATTTTGAGCGCTGTGCTCAAGCCAACTCGTGGAATGAGGAAACCCGCTTGTGCAAACTGCCCGCTTTTCTACAAGGACCGGCCGCATCCTATTTCGAGTCACTGGACGCTGGTGATCGCACCACGTACCAAGATTTGGTCGACGGCCTGAAGAACTGTTTTGCCCCTGCAGTAAACCGGGAACAGTATTATCGAGAGTTTGAGGAACACCGTTTACGACCAACAGAGGACCCCACCCTTTACTTGTGGCGGCTTAAAGATGCCCTCCACCTCGCTGAACCGGATTTATCCGAAGATGCCTTTGATGCCCTTTTGCGACGCCAGTTCTTCAAAGGCCTACCTAATGTTGTCCAGCTGAAGCTCTTGGAATCCCATCCTACCCCAGGATTGGACGAAATGTTGGCGTTTTCGAAACGGTTTCGATCGCTTCAAGTTTTGCCCTCCGGCAATCCTGCATGTGCTACTACCACCCATGCCGTGCCTCCACAGTTTCCTTGCGATGAGCCGCAATGCAAGTCACGCGATGACCTACAAATGTTGTTGACCCAAGTTGTGGAAGGCCAGAACCAATTGATCGCAGCTATCGGTGAATCAAGGAGTAGCAGTCGGCCAGAAATTCGTTGTTTCGAGTGCCATGAAGTGGGCCACATGAGACGGCACTGTCCACGCCGAAGACGTTCTGGAAAGGGAAATCGCCAATGCTCACTTTGTTCTGGATGGGGACACAACGAAAGTATCTGTGCAAACAACAAGGGCCGATTCACCCAGGAAGGTAACGGGCCTAGGCCCTCTCCATTTCCGGACAATCAACAATTTGTTAATTCAGCTAGGCCTCATTATATAAATGGTAGTAAGGCGTCTTTAAACTTCCAGGGGGTGCCTCGTTAAGGGGCTGGGACGACGAGCACCCCTCTGTTTTTGCTGTTGGTTCTGCTTCGAACTTTCGTTTGAAACCCTTAGCCCCTCGCCAACCCCTGCTATTTTGTGAGCTTGAAGGTGTGCAGGTTCCAGTTTTAATTGATACTGGTTCCATGAAATCCCTGCTTAGTTCAAGTGTCTTTCAGCGTATTTCTGCACGCTGTGCACACCAAAACAAAGCCCCTCCTCCACTTCGAAGCATATCCAACAGTTGTGTTTCTATTACAGGACAGCCGCTAAATTCTTCAGGTTCAGCAGATATTTCTTTGTCTTTTCCGGGAAGCCAATTTTTGTATGTAGGAGAGTTCTTGGTATGTGATAATGTGCTTGCCCCTCTGCAATGTGTACTTGGTTGGGATTTTTTAACCTTTTATTCTTTGCAGTTGACTGTTATAGGGGATTCCTATTGCCTTGTTGGGCCCCATGGCAGCACACCTTTGACCCCTTTGTCTCTTCCTGTCCAACCTCCACCCCCAGGTCTTTCTGCCCCTGTCAATTCATCTTGTAAGGAAGATATACCTGTTTTTGTCCAATCATCAGACTATGGGCCTGTCTTTGTGACCTTAAGCACTGATATATCTATCCCAGGTAGAACAGAAAGTGTTATACAAGCTCAAATCCCCAAGAGTTGTAAAGAACAAATAGGCATGGTCTGTAGCCTCAGTGGAGATTCTGAATTATCTTATATTACTGCATACAGTATTAGTCAAGCCTCTGAGCGGATGATACCAGTGAGAATTCTCAATCCGTCCAAATCTTCTGTTGAACTTCATGCAGGACAAAAAAATAGCTAGGTTTTGGCCAGTTATACCCTCAGCCTCATCTAGTCCACCTATACACAACATGTGTGCTAGTGTTCAAAACAATAAGTTTGATTCAGTTACCTTGTCTGAGTTACATGCAGCTATTAGTCCTAATCTTAGTAAGTCAGATCAGAAACAGATTCTTGAGACATTGCTTTCTTTTCCAGATGTTTTTAATGATGGTTTAGGCCATACCTCGGTATTATCTCATAGTATAAATACTGGTGACTCTTTACCAATAAAGCAGCATCCACGACGGTTGCCTTATCATTATAGAGGAGAAATTCATAAACAGGTTAATGAAATGTTAGAAAAAGGGGTTATACAACCAAGCACTAGCCCTTGGGCGTCTCCGGTCGTCCTTGTTAAAAAGAAGGATGGGTCCTATAGATTTTGTGTTGATTACCGCAAGCTAAACCTTGTCACCAAGCAAGATGCTCACCCCTTGCCTAGAGTAGATGACCTTCTTGATTCTCTAAATAACAACAAGCTCTTTAGTACTCTTGATCTCCGCAGCGGTTACTGGCATGTAAGTATGACCTCAGAAGATAGAGAAAAAACAGCTTTTATTACCCCTGGTGGCCTATTTGAATTCCTTCGTATGCCATATGGATTATCAACAGCTCCAGCAACATTTTCTAGGGCCGTTGGCATTATCTTATCAGGTTTAACCTATGATATATGCCTTTGTTATTTTGATGACGTAATCATTTTTTCTGATACCATTGAACAACACTGTGAACGTTTAACATCTGTTTTGCAACGCTTTCGTGAAAATGGGCTGCGTGTCAAGGCTTCTAAATGCTCTTTTGGTGCCGATCAGGTCATTTATTTAGGTCACTGTGTCTCAAGTAAAGGGGTTCATACTGATCCATCTAAAATTAAGGCTGTGCAGGATTTACCCCCACCAACTGACCTGGACAAGCTTAGATCATTCTTAGGACTAGCAGGGTATTATAGGCGTTTCATCCCTCAATTTGCAACCATGGCAGCCCCTTTGACTGAACTTACCAAGAAAGGTATCCCGTTTAAGTGGACAGAACAGCACCAGACTGCTTTTGAAACACTAAGAGCACTCTTATGTTCTGCTCCCATCTTGGCGTACCCTCAGTTTGATCGACCTTTTATTTTGCAAACTGATGCATCAAATGTTGGCCTTGGTGCTGTATTAGCGCAATTAGATGATAATGGCCATGAAAGGGTTGTATCTTATGCCAGTCGGACCCTATCTCCTCGAGAGCAAAATTATTCCACCATGGAAAAGGAAGCCCTGGCTATTGTCTTTGCCACTCAACACTTTCGTGTTTATCTTGTAGGCCATGCATTCCAGATTATCACTGACAATCAGGCCCTTAAATGGTTGCATACTGTAGAACCTAAGGGTCGTATTGCCAGGTGGCTCATGGATCTCCAAGAATTTGATTTTACAATAAGCCACAGACCTGGTAGCTCCAACCAAAATGCAGATGCTCTCTCTCGTTTAAATCATTACCAAAATAGTCAAACCAACCCTGCTGTAAGTTGTTTAGTGAATTTATTACCAGATGCAAATCTGCATCAAGCTCAGCGTGCTGACCCGCATATATTGAAGGTTATTGAAATTAAGGAACAAGGTTTTCCAAAACCCCCTTCATTTGTGTGGAAAAGGAACCCCAATCTTTCATCTTTTTGGAGTTGCTGGGATCAACTGTATGTCAGTAATGGGCTGCTGGTAAGGGCCTTGGTATCTAAGCATGGGTTTTCTAGGGAACTTGTGGTTATACCTGATAGTTTAATCCCTAATATTCTCCAAAGTCTTCATTGTGGCCCATCTGGTGGACATATGGGCATTAAGCGCACTATAATGCGGTGTAAGGAACGATTTTTCTGGCCTAAAATGATTGATTCTATTACCAACTTTGTTCAAAATTGTCCAGCTTGTAGCCAAGGAAAACATGATTCCAAACAGACACGAGCTCCTTTGCAACCCATTCAAGTCAGTGAGCCATTTGTTTTTTGGGCAATAGATTATATGGGACCTATCTCTGAAACTGCTAGGGGTAACAAACATATTCTTGTCATGATGGACCACTTCACCAAATGGTGTGAGGCATTCCCAACAAAGGATCAAAAAGCTGCCACTGTAGCCAATATACTTGTCTCTCGCGTTTTCTCCAGGTTTGGTCCACCGACGGTCATCCACTCAGACCAAGGACGGAATTTTGACAGTACATTAATGCATGAAATTTATAATATCATGGGGGTTAAGAAGTCACGAACAACAGCCTATCATCCGCAGGGTGATGGGTTGGTTGAAAGGCAAAATCGCACCCTGCAGGACATACTTAGTAATTTTGTATCAGACCATAGTGGTGACTGGGACCAATGGTTAGACCAGGCCGTCTTTGCCTATAACACAAGTATACATGAATCAACAGGTTTCTCTCCTTATGAGTTAGTTTTTGGGCACCCAGCACGCATGCCCATTGAAATTGAGTTAAGTGTACCTTTGCAGAATCCATCAAGCCAATCTGATTATAGTCAGTCCTTACGCAAGGCTATTCAGAATGCCAATCAGATAGCTCAGAAAAACTTAGAAATAGCTAGATCTAGACAGAGTATGCATTATAACAACAAGACCCTCAAAGAATGGCAACCTTTTGATATTGGACAAACGGTTTGGCTATGGCGCCCCAAAAGCTGGAAGTTTGGTAGGAAATGGGTTGGGCCATACCAAATCTGCACTCGACGTGGGGTTAACTATAACATCAGGTCAAGCAATGGCAAATTTCTTGTAGCCCATCACAATCAACTCAAGGCTTGCCCTTTGCCCCTGGGCCAGGGTCAACCATTCCATCCAGTCCCTGAAACTCCAGGGATAATTCCTAGGGAGGGTTTTCCAGTTGTCCAGCATGAAGAGATGCAAGGAGTTGTTCAAAGGGGTACTGCCAGACCACCTCACCTTCGTCAGGTCATTAATCCCCCCCAACGTTACGGAGAGGTTGTTGCACATTAACACAGACCAACCTTTGCTACACTCAACATTGTAAGGGAGGGGAAGGTGTAATGTACTAGCCTGTAATCAATCTATATGTCATCATCTCTGTATCATGTTTGTAATGTACTGCTGTCACTATGCTTTGTACTCTGTTGTTGTTGATTGATTGTAACCAGATTCGTGTATTATAAGTAATTGTAATTAACAATGTAAGTTAGTCGTGATTCAGAATATGATGAATACAGGCGTATAAACCAGTGTCTTTTATTAGCGTTAACGCTACAAAAGAACTACTGTTGATATAGGTCTCGAGAGCCACATGTTGGTAAAAGTTCATTTTTTGTGATGCAGCTGGCCTCCGCCCCCTTCAAACCCCATTTATTTTCTTTTGCAAATAATAACTGCATACATTAAAGCACTGAATTAGCCCAAAGAATAGCTTTTTCAAAACATAGAATTTTCGGTGGTGGCTAGAATTATTCGATGGGGAAGAGATATTTAGCGGGGGCTCGGATTACAGTAGGCCTTTTACAAAATGTAATATCAGTTATATCTAATGAGGCGAGAAAATTTTTTTACAAAAAATGTTGAGGTTTATGTCACTTCGGATTAGCTGTTCGCAAAAGAAAGCATTTATGTATCAGAGGGTCAACTGCAGGGTCAACGGGACAGCCGCCAGTCGGCAATCTGTTGACTGTTGTCATCTCAGGCGGCCTGAAGCCGCACTAGGAGTGGTTGTTGCAGCCAGGTCAGAAGTTGTGTGTAAAGGGATTAGACAGAGTTGAAGACGCAGGGAGAGAAGAAAAGATATGGAGTGGGTGTGCCAATTCGTAATTCAATTCGCTCCATAATACAGAAAGCTGGGAAGTGATTAGGCCGTTTATCACTTGACTGGTTGCTCACCCATCTAAACTCAATTGATGTCTTAGACCTCTGTTACTTAAAAATAACTATTTAAAATGATATTCGAGGTGGCTAAATTAATGAGTGGGTGTCTCGGGCCGAGCATTCTACATAAAGCACAGCTCTTGATAGTTTTGCCAATGTACAACCAGGATTTTGTTCCCATAAAACTTTCCAACATGGAGTTAATAAAAAGCATGGACCTTTTCAACTGACACGATGCTGTCAACAGTTAAGATAATCACGGTCAAAGTGCATTTGAAATGAATAACTATTAGATTTCATGAATTTATTTTACATCAGCGCTGCAAAACTAGCTTTGTAGCAAAGACGAGATCACGAGCACATAACGGCAACAGACACTTAATCGCATAAACTGGGGGTACTCCCACTCTCCCCAGCCAGTCCCCTCTAAATCTCCTGCGAACGAATCATCAAGTACACAACTAAAAATATCTACACTTCTGTTATTATGAAAAAAAGCTAAGAGAAGGAAATGCAACATCCTATTATTGTCAAAACTCCAATCAAGAAAAGCCAGTCAACAAAACAAACCTCCCTGCATGCAAATTGCTTCACAACACCAAGCTTAGTGGCTTTGTAAACATGGCAGACAGAGAAAAAAAACTTTCGTGGATCATAATTTTCAAGTTCCGCAGTAAGATAATAACAGAAAACTAAACAAAAAATAATATTGATGTAAAATAGAATTTACAGAGGGCTATTTTTAAGGGGTTGTTCTATGCAAGTTAGCTTTAGAAAAAGTAACCATAAAAGATAAAAATCGTTTGCAGATAGGCTGTGATTTGCAAGTTCCTGTGACTTCCTTTAACAAGATGGAATCCTGCCGGGTTACGTCACGGAATGCTGCTACAATAAACACATTGCATATGATTTTGTTAAAATGCCATCTTTTTTGCCCGCTTAATTTGTTTCAAAAATGAAACTGAAACTAAAATGGGCCGTTTTAACTTAACAAAGCGATCATATTTCATGAAAATTTTTCATTGGAAATTTTCAACTATTTCCAATCTACTGGTAATTGACTTGATTTGAAATGTTGATAGATCAAGGATGGTTTTAAACTGACTTGTCACTGAAAGACAATTTAGGCTTACCAATGATAAAAAGTTGCAATCATCGTAAGGAAAACAAAGGATCTGAAGTTCAGCATTTTATGGGTGTCATTTTTCAAAAAGCAAAGCAAATCCCCTACAAACAAAATATTTAATAGATTTTTGATCTTAAAAGAATAGCACAAAATTACACTTATCACAAGTAAAACTATTTATGAAATTTGCTGCGAAAACGATTTCCTTTGACATCAGCTCATGTTCAGTATTGACGAAATTAAATGTATAAATACTGTTACATATCAAGGACACAATATTTGTTTTTACTTTTTTTGAATACTTAGAAAACAGCCCACTGTTACTGAGTTAAGCATTTCAAAAGCAAACAATGATTTGGTTGAAATCCAATGACATTTTAAAAATATTTTTGTATCAGCGCTTCAGGCATGCAATACTTTTGTTTAACCTAAATTACCCTTGAAAATATTTTCAATGTTGAGAAAACAGAAAAAGAAAAAACAAATAACTCTATTCAGAACGACGGAAACACAGAGTCAAATAATTAAACATTAGGAAATCGAGGCCTAAAAAGATAAAAGCTTTGGTTTCCCTAACGAAGTTAATTTATTATGGGACGATAAATTTTTTCAGGCGTCAGATTGCATGGTAGTGCTTCAGCAATGTGTAAATATCGATCTAGCAGTGTTGCTTCTATTAGAAATCATTGCATTTTGGTGTTTCAATTTACTAATTTTTAATAAAATTCTTAGTTAGATGAAACTTTCGCAGAGATAAGGCAACTTGCAGACAGTTAGGCCTACCGCAGAAGGGCACGTTGACGTTGTGGATAGATAAGCGGAATGAAACATTTTACTACCACCGATACAAATCCATGAATAATTAATTACCAATGATGAATTAGAATTTTAACCACAACAAACAATATGTTATTTTATCCCAAAACGGGGTGTTAGGTGCCAACTGTACAACAGATGGGATTGTGTATTTGATTAGATTCTGTAACACAGGCCCCATGCTCAACATCAACAAACAAAAGTAGGCAAAAAACCAACAAAAATTAAAAGTGCCGATACTCACTAAAAATAATATCAAATAATGGAGGTTCCACTGTCTGCACTGTAAGATTTCCAATTTATTAACTGCCGCGTCGGTGGTGAACTGACAAGAACTTCACAAATTTCACAGCTTTGCAAATGATGCTGATCACAAACCAAAACACAATGCCCCAGGAATGCCTTTGGCTTTTCTCGACAACCGATTGTCCGCTGAGATTTTAACAACCTATTGACTTTGTGTTGTGGTAATACTTGATTTCACAAATATAAACAGGAGTACTTGGGCATGCAGAGCTAATAACTGGCTACTTGAGTGCCCTCCCATCAGACGAGCGATCTTATCAATAGGGTTTTGTTTTCTCGCTTTCGTTCCTTCAAAACACACACTCGCCTTTACAAATGTCCCTTGGACCTTGCCGCCTTTGTATGACCGCTACCCTCTGGCCTCTGTCAACAGGGATGGGCTCTTTCCCAACGCGGTTGAAGCTCAAAAGGGCCAGAGGACAAGGATAAATGACGGAGAAAGATTTTAGCAATAAAAGATTGATTCTTTTTTCGTTTTATTTAGGTGAGTATTCAATCTCACGACCTTCTTGCTATTTGCCTCCAAAATTTCAAAACATCAAGCGCGCAAATTATTTTGGATACTAGAATTTTTATTGGAGAGAAAGTATGCTTTAATGCTTTACATTTAAGGTACACTTTTTTAATAAGAACAATTTTATAAAAACAAGAACCTAAAAGCTGGTCAAAATCAAGAACAAATGAAGAACAAGCTGACTGTGGCTGAGCTATTATAAGATGTGGTTTTCGACAATTTTGTCATCTAGGGGTGCATTTTGGGTGAATATTCAAATTGGTCGGCAAATTAAGGATGTCCCACTCACTTTGTAGACAAATGAGGTCTGGGTACCCCCTAGAGAACTCTAGCTAGCAATTGGACAGATTACGCCCTAATATTTCAAGGACAAATTAATAACAATCCAATCAGCTTGAAATTCAATTTACTGGTTCTTATAAAAAAGGAATGTACAGGGGTTTAATTATTAAATGGGGTTGCTTACATTCCAGTCACATCCCGAATCAGTTGCCCCACAAGGAACTTTGTTGTCGCAAAAGCTAGAAATTAGACAATCGTAGACCAATGACTACGAACTAGAAGGAAATAAATGTAGATCTTTTACACTAAAAACAAAGTAAGACGGCCATCGTAATGTCCTGCGAGGAATACACAATGGAAAACATGCGAAGGAGCTTTAACATAACGGTGAAAATCAACAAAAGGTAAGCATTGGATTCAGCTCTAGGTTATTGCTTTTTATTCAATTCATTTTTCTCAGTATTTGCGTATTTTCCCCGCAGTCGCAAAACCTTGAATAAACGGCGGTCGGTTGATTTTGGAGAAAATATAGTCGAAACTCTAAGTACCGATTTGTGAATCGCACAAAGAACTTTCAAAGGAGAATCACTCAGCAAAACGTTCAGTGATGTCCTTGAGCTTAATGTAATTCTGCTGTCTCCTGCGCAAATGTAGAGGAAATCGTAAGAATAGAGGCATGATACTACAGAGGAGAGATCGATACATTTGAATGTTGCAAACTGTCTGTGAAGATAATCGCCTAAGCCGATCTTGATGCGCAGCACTTGATGATGGGATCAAAACCGTTAGGAGAAGATCCTTGACGGCACCAAAGCTGATCGGTTGTGCTTGCATCTCCAACAGCAAACACACACAATGCAAATATATTAATCACGTTTTGATTGAGCTACTCCAGCAGGATCTGTATCAATTTTCATCGCATATATGATGTTTACAAAACCACACCGATCGGCCTTACTTAGCGCCAAACAACAGACTCATTCCCAATTCTCCATAAATCTACATGCGCTTTTTGCTTCTGTTCCTAGATTTAGCTGCTTTCTACATGACAATAAGAAATCTGGTAAGGATTCAAACCTATTACTTCGCAGTCCTCTCATAAAAGACTCTTCGTTTCAAGGCGTTGAAAACTTCTTCGGTACTGCTCTTGCACGGGAAAACTTTCCACACACCGAAAAACCTACAATCATTGATCAGCCGACAATTGATGCACTTTTTCGATTATTATTCTCGTTATTCTTGCAAAAAACAAATTGCAAGCGGTTCTCGATTGGATTTTAAAATCTCTCATGTTTACGTCTCAAGGCCTGAACAGTATTTATGGTTTGTTTTTTGAATTTTTTGGCGTACATAAAAGGCTTCGAGACTTCAGAAAATTCTTCCAATTTTTTTACTTTAAAGTTCTATTTTTGTCTCTAGAAAAAATTTGAATAAGCTATCCTTAAAAGCCTAAAAGACTAAAAGATCGATTGACGAAAAATTTCGGCTGCTAAACAAAATGTTTACTTTACTTGAAGGGCCGTAGATTTAGACTTACAGGATTTTGAGTTTCAAACGATTATAATTAACGCGAAAGTAATCACTGGGAGGGGAGAAATTTGCTGAAGATCATAGTTCATAGAGAACAAAAAGGAGTGTTGAAAACTGAAGGCACATGTGTTGGACGGCAAAGCTATAAGACATGAAAAGGGCTGCAAAACTGGGCTTTTGGGTTGCACCAATCACCGATGAAGGATCGGCCGAGCAGGATTTAGTATTTGGGCTCTGTGCATTTCCACTACATTTCTGTTTTCAGGGTAATCTCGGGTACTCTTGATCCCAAAGTAGACTTGGCTCCTTAATACTCCAGACTCTTCTGTAAAAAGTTCTTCAAATCTTCAAACAACCCTTGAAAACATCCCAAGGACAAACCCCCATAGCCACACCCGAAAAGGCGACAACGTCCATTTGAGTATATTGAAATCTTTTGCTTGAATTGCTACTAATCATCTTTGAGTGACGTCAAAATGAATGCTATACCCCATACCTCTATACCTCCATACCTCAATACCTCCATACCTCCATACCCCCTAGGCCATTTTTTAAAAAGTGAGAAAACTGAACCCCCCCCCCCCCCACCTCTCCTCTTGATACACCATAGTTTTGAAAGTGTCAAAAATGCTAATTTTTGAACACATCAGAACCTTTTCACTATTATGTAGTTCAAGGGTGGATGAAATGTTGCTATCATTTAAGCTCAAGAAAATAATTTACAGAACAATAAAAGCCAGCAAACAAATTGCATCAGACATCAAACAGAGTTACAACTATAAAATGGATACCAAACTGGCATAAACGAGAAATACCAGAAAGGAGTAATGAGGTTATTAGGATGCTTGGCTTACAGTGTAACTCTCCCTGTGTCTCTGCTTACAATTTGTTTCCCTGTCTATAACGAAGTTTATTAAAGCAAACAGTATACCGTCTTAGGCTGGAGTTAATGCAACCGTTGAAAGCTTTCTATGCAATCATCAGAGAGCAGTAAAATGGCAGTTTTCAAATGAGACAATCTGCAAACGAGGCAAGACGACAGCAATTCTAGGCTTCTAGGCAGATGACAGCCTTTTTTGGGAATCGCGTACAGTTTACTACCACCGGCCTTGCCTTTTATACATATGTGAGCCTTTTCTGAGGTTCCTGGACACTTAATTTTCAATTTGACATTTTCAGTTAGTTTAGGGCGCAAAAAACATAGACAACTCGGTTACAATTGTACTTAATAGAAAATGAATTTTTTCTTACTTAACAATTTGAACCTAGCCAAAAATAAACGTTATCAGCAAGTGAGGAAAAATTTGCAGCCAATGGATTTTTCAATTACTACCATGCATGGCTGGTAAATTGGGAATGCATATCCATCAGCAGGGTTGACAATCCTACTTATAAAGAGAGAGAATATATAAAGAAAAGTAATAGCATACCTGCAGCTGTCTCTCTGCCTCTCTGTGTTTTTCACTCAAAATGGACGCTGTGTCAAGATCTTCCCCAAAGGAGACATCCAAGTTTAGAGATTTTCGAACAGTTTTGTCAATGCTAAGCAAAGCCTAAAATGAGAAACGTTGCAATGAACTATTAAACATTAGCTGAAAGTATCTTGTAAACAATAATATACATATTTTTATATGAGTTAACATTCAAAAAATTCGGTTTGAAAATATAATTAATTAATTAATAGCTACAATATTTGCACATTTTTAATGGAAGCAAAAAAGAATATGTACAAACACGCATGAAAAAGTCAAGAGCGTGGATGGAGCTGCATCATTTTTTGAAAATAACAATTAAGGGTAAAATGAGTTTGCAATTTGCCCTAAATTACCTCTCAATATTTGGATACGAAGGTCAGATCAGACTTGTTCTTATATTCAACTCGTCTGTTTACCATTAACCAATCCTTGACAAGCAAGTCAAATCCAAAATATCATAAAAAGTACATTTAATGAATAAAAAATAAGTAAACAAAAGATAGAATATAAAACTTTAAACTGAAAAAATAAGCAGCAAAAATCATGTAGGAACATTTGGGAGGCAATTTGTATCAAAGTACATATTTTAAAGATTATAAATTGAAAAACCCGTAAAAGTACGTAGAAGTCTTAAACGACAAGAAGTAGCACAGAGCTAACTTTCTGTCAATATTGTTCAATCCAAAGAATTTTTCACCTGTTTTATAAATTTGTCTTCCTTGTCCACTGTCGTCTCCAATCGCTCATTTGCAAACTCAGCTGGCATTTCCTCTTCGAAAACCTCTACTTCAACAACTGCTGCACTTTCAGAAACCATTTGCTTTTCGATAACGCCTTTGTCCTCCCCCGAAGCTTGGTAAAGAGGTGTATATGCGCAGGGGTCTTCCTTGCGGATGAACGTCTGTACAAGCCCTTCTATTCCTTGCTGCTTGATCTTTATTACATTTAGAATCTCCTCCAAATCAGAAATAGTACCCCTTGCATCTACAGATTCCACAAACCCCGTCAGGGGGTAGGAAAGCCGGCCGAGGAGCACCTTGCCAATTGATAACGCCTGTTCGCAGATCTCGTATAAAGATTCGCGGATATCATTTGCTAAATCTTCCAGCTCCCCCAGCGTCCCCTCGTTCGACTGACAGCCTCCATTGGCAACTTCGTCAAAACAGTGCATGGCCTAAATTGAGAAAATTTATAACAGTCTTTTTTATTTTTTTTATTTTTTATATTCTCATAAAAATTTACAAAACAGACAACTACAAGACGATACCACAGGGAGCATGGCAATACATAGCAACCCTGTGGCCATTACATTAAACATATTTGCTTCAAATTGGAATTACATTGTATGTTACTAATTATATATTACAGATGACTAATAACAAAAAAAACACTCACAAAAAAACAGTCTTTTTAACAACATTTTAACAATTTGAATCATCCCTTTCAATAAACCATTCATGATGCTTTTTGCTACTTAATTTAAAAAAATAAACATAAGAGATGAAGAGTTACAACTCTATTGTGGAAGACATCGCAATTAATAACCATATATGTGAGCATACAGTCTTTCATAAATGATTACCTTTGCGACAGCCCTGTGAAATTTTTCGGCCAATTCTAATCGCCCTCTTCTTTCTTCCAAACCAACTTCGAATTTTTCCCAAATTCTATCTAGTTCTGTCATCATTTCTTCGTTTGCTTCAGTGTCAAACCGAGAAGACCTTCTCAAAACCAAAGCAGCTGAGAGCAACTGTTTCCCATAGTCAAGTGTCCCCTTTAACATAATCAAAAGAGCTTGGTATAGTTTAAAGACCTGAATAATTGCAATTTAGAAAGGTACATTATGATGGAAATTCATAAAAAGTACACAGGTCCTGAAAAATATGCATACGGCAACCTCCAAACGCCTCACCGTTACGGCAACCTCCAAACGCCTCAACTGTAATTGAATACATGCTGTATTTAAAAACGTGCTTAAACATAGTTTGACAATATTCTATGACCTGGCCTGTTACCTCCCTGCTAACTACCGCGCGGCTGTACACCGCGCGGCTACGAATCACACGGATCATTATCACTCCATCTAATAATATCATACACAATACTCCTTCAGCTACTTCTAAACTATAAGAGTTTCAAATTTTATTCTTAAGAAAATGATTCACAAATAACTAGAATAATGGCTGATCTTCCAGGAGGTTGTGTTCTAATTTATTGAGTTATTCAGGACCATCGGTAGCGACACTGTTCTAAATTTTTACGGCTAAAGAGTTGGGAAAGTTATTTGTTCTACACATTTTTTTGATAAGAAAACCTAATTTTTTGCTGAGCCTTAATATTCTTAGATATTTTTTATTTTGAGCCTAAGATCATTCTTGAATTATTCTTAAGCAACATAAGGTGTTACTGAGTGGCAGTATAGTGTTTATGACTCCAAGGTTGGAAACGTCTATTTCAAGATGTATAGTGTGAAACTCGCATTTGTTCTTCTTTCCAAAATGACGCAAATAAACAAAGCATTTAACTTTTGATGAAGCTTAAGCCTTGCATTATTTTCAAACTATTCTTGAATGTCAGCGATTTTGAGCCTTAACATTTTTATAGACAATATTCCTATAATAAATAGTATTTGTCTTTTGGGGCCTATCAGCAAATACTCACAATTGATAGCATGCCTTAGCAAATCTACGAGGTTTCAAACAGTTCTTGTGCATTTTTAAATGACATTGAGACATCCGTGTCATTAGCGTCAGTGATGGTCACGTGTAGGCATTGGCTCGTTATCACGTGGCTCGTTAAACTGCACCCACGATTCGCCATTCACCTTCTCAAATACTCGTGGCTAATGCTAGCATACTCCATAATGTAAAATATGACGACTATTGCAAAGAATATCAATGATTTAATACAATATCGACGAACTTACCCTTGCTGTTTTTTCAAATCTTTCATGTTCCCCCAGCAAATACTGCGTTTCGAATTCATTTCTTCCTAAATCTGTTTGGGTGTTGATCATGACGTCACACAATTCTTTCATCCATATCACGGCCTGTGGAAAGTCAAAAACGAAAATTCACAAATCAAATATAAACCTTTAAACAATGATGACACTCTGGAGATTATCATCCAGAAAAACGACAAAAGATGGTTATCAAACATTAAAGGCATTTGACATGCATAAGTACAGCGAATCCAAAAATAACTTAGGCAAAATTGATCAAAGCACGCGCGCATGAAAGGAATTGGAAACTGCTCACGTGAAACCACTGTGCCCTGTTCTAGGATTTTGCGAATTTGCAGAATAGCGGAAATTGTTCACATGTCATTCTCTCTGCGAAATGTTATTGGTCAACCGCTGGTGGTCGAGTGGCTGTAAGTCACTTTTACCTGTGCCAAATGCCTTTAAAGAACATCTACTTGGAAAGTGTCTCCCTCCCTCTCCCTTTTGCCATTTCTTATAACTCCCTTTTCCCAGCATCACAAACCTGCACCAGAGTTTTAAACATTACCTGCTCAGCATCTCTTTCGCACGTCTTCAACTGTAAGCACTGTTGCAGTTTCAGCTTCTTCACTTCTGCCAACTCATCAGATCGTTGCTTCCGGTCTTTAAGCTCTGCAAGCACAGTCTGGCAATGCTCAATAACATTTGCAAAGTCAGGAGTGATATCTGCACCTGTAGCACTAAACAGCTTTTCGCTTGCTAATGCTATGATCTTTTTACCCTCTTTCAGTGTACGGTCAGTGACGTCATTCACCCCTATATGACATTATAATATAATCTTACTGAAGAAGCTATGGCGCATAACCGTGACTAAAATATACTTAAAAAGGCACACTACAATCAACTTCAGCAAAAATGATCGTATTTATGAAAATTTGATACATAACAATTTTTACTTCCGATTTTAATTACTGTTTTATACACATTTGTTTGGATATATCTTTGAGAGAAAAGCTAGAAACACACATAGAGCTTAAATAGAATCATCATAGAGGCAATAATATATATAATTATGAATTTTTCATACGGATATAAGTAATTGCAGCTCAGTATGAAGGTCCAGAATTCCAAAGGGCGATATTTATGCACGTAGGTGGAAATCGATATTGAATAATCGATCGAATCATGCAAGAGTTTTAAGCTAACCTGCAATTTCATCTCTTAGTTCAACCATGACATCTTCAGCTTTAGAGAAATCGTCCGCCATGACATCGGATCTTGTACAAAGAAAATCCAGCAAATCATCTTGTCGGCTAGCAAACTATGACAGAGACAAAAAAACCAAATAAAAACTTTGACTTAACTGTCATAACTGTAATTGCAGTCAACCCTTGATTTCATCTTAACAATCCAGCAACCGACCTAGGCTTCCTTAGTACACACTTGGAAAAAAATGTCTTTATTAAAACAATGCTTAAATATTTTCTCCCTTCAATCAAACAAGGATTAAATTGAAGCGAGTAAAAAGATATCCAGGTTTTATCATAAAAAAACTAATGAGACAAAGCATTAAACATCACACACCTCTACTGCATACTTATGGAATTTGACAGAAGTCAGAATAATTGATCTTTTTCTCTCCATATAATCAGCAAAACTTTTGCAGATCATATCTAAGTATTTTCTACGATGTTTTAATTCCTTTGAAGCATAGTGGTCCTCGTGCAATAAAGAACGGCACTCCTCTCTTAGCACTCCAAACAAATCGATGTATTGCTGTAAAAAGCAAGCGAAAGATAACAGAAGCTCCTCAAGAGCGATGGTAGAATTTAGATAAGAGTGTCTATTTAATAATCTTTAAAAACATCCGTTCAAATTGCAAAATCCCAATCTTTAAATCTTATTTCCTTGAAAAAGCGCCCATGGAATGCAACCACCCCCATGTAAGCAAGAAAGACAAACTCAATAAAAAGAACAGAGCAAAAGGTTTTTTAGAACAGCTTTTACGAGTCTTAAGACGTTAATTTTGTGAAATTCAGTAGAAGTGTCGGATTAGAAAATTGCTTAATTTTGTACTTGTATATTTTGCTACTTTATAGAAACTTTGCAAACGCTTGAAAGTTACTTTAAGGCGTCAAATTTGATTAAAGGATTTAGGGCGCATCCCTCGAGAATGTTCCCCTTAAATCAATCCCCCAAAAGGATATAAAATAGATGAGAATCCCCATTTCACATTTGAGAAAATACGATATAATGCCTCTTGAAAACCAAACCCCTTAGGCCCAGATTAATATTCAATTTGATAACATTTTTCAATGAGCAACAAATTTTCTTGATTTATAATGTCCTCATGCTAACCCGTGCAATTCTGAACAGCACTGTTTTGTTTCAGGCACTATCTATACATTATCTATACATGTGATCTCCTTCTTTCATGTGATTCAGATTTTCTAAGATTGGTCAGGAAATTGAATTGAATACCTTGGTTGCCTTCTCCAGCTCTTCGTGTCTCTTCCGTGCAGCTTCTGCGGTTGTGACTGAATCCCCAATTTCCCAGTTGCTACTGACAAGCTCAAATCCTGGACCTGTCACCCAATCCAATACCTAAATTCAAAAGTAAGCAGATTTAGAAAGCAAAATTCAACTGATACAATGACAGTAGATAGTTTCCTTAGAAATGGCAAACTTTTCTCGATCTTTTTTTCAAAACTCAAGACTCAAGAGTACTGGGAATGGCCTTCTAAAGACAGAAAAGATTAAATTTTCTTCTATGAATTTCTTTGAATCTTTGCTACCTGGCGCTGATCTTTCAAATATTTATTAATAAATTCAGCTTGTAATAATTAGCAACATCGTTAATCATGTAGAAGGATAATATTGAAAACAGAAATCACGTTGACATGGGCTGTGAAGAATCTATGCCAGACACACTATAAACAACAAAAGAAGAGGATGCATTTCATTTGCTCAAGAAAGGGTCAAGAGCTTCCTGTCTCCCCAATACCATAGGCCCACGAAACCTTTCATTTAAATCTAGCTTGGTTTAGAAATAGTTGCCGATTAAACAAACCTTATAGTATCCTTCTTCATATTTATGAAACTGCAAACATTGAGCCAGCACTCGCTTCTTCTCTTGCCAAGCCTCCATTATACCCTTCTCCTTAACCCTCAGCCCATCCATTGCTATCTCAACGTCGATCAATGCACTGTCCATGCTGTAAGCCGCTACAGGATCGCCTGGCAAGGGCTCACCAGGAAGATTCAATTCCGCTAAAACACTCCCTCCTAGAGGGATAATGCTTTCGATCAGCTCAAAGATCTTCATCTGAAGAAGGTCATGCTCGGCCATTAAGTCTCTGCAAATCTCAGCATCATCAGGGATGCTTTTCTCTTCCAGAATGAACTGAATTTCATTCAATTGACGCATTGTCACCGCATGCTTTTCCACAAACTTCTCGAAATTCTACAGAAAATTCAATAAATCAAATAGGGCCTAAGCTGTTATCACTTTCTAGCAATAAAACTGAACCTTATCTCACTATACTAAAAAGTATCAAAATATCAAAAATTTAATACAGCACCAAAAGAGAATCCCTATTACTGTATTGCAACAATCTTTTGTGGCAATACATTTTTGTGAGAGGTATGCGTTCTTATCAAGGCCTTTGATTATTGAAATATAGCAAAACATTGTTTTCAAACGGCTTGAGATCCTAAAAGAATTTTTATATGGAATTTTAAAGCTCCAATCACGTACTGTTTGAGGCATACGTATTTCTTTCGTAAGATCTATTGCCAAAGGAGGCAATCTGCCTTAGCAAATACCTTTCCGTAACATCTTTCAGCAATTGAATTCAAGCTTCTTGATATGACATTCGTTAAGGCGCCTTATTTTTCAAGAAATTTGAAAAAACATATTTTATGTAGCAAACGTCCCTCTTTTAATTTCTGGCATGACCTGCCCTGCTTCTTTCTTCAAAAAGATGCTGGTTTCTGTGATTTTCAGCGGCATAGTCTTGAATCAATTACCAAATATAAAGAGAATCATCCAAAATGGAGTGGTCAGTCATGGGAGTGCAGCACAGGGGCAGTGGGCGCCAGTATGCCTTTGTAAAATACAAAGAAAACAGGCATATTTGGCAAATTATCGATGCACACGTAGATCCCTCCTTTACCACTTGTTGGTTTCCTATTTGAGGCATCCCTGGTGTTTCCTCATGTTTGGGTTAAGGGGCTCGAATTCTTTGGCACATTCCTTTTTCAACCGCTTATATCTCTGTTTTAAAAATCCATACCTAAATCTCATAAACCTATTTGGCTGAAAGAATGCGTGGGTACAAAATTCTAAACTTTTTTATGTCACCTTAGGTTTGCAAATCTTCTAGATTAAGCCATTTTTAACGGCTAGACCCCTAATTTGGCTTTATCTTGCTCGTTTGAATACATGTGGCCAAGACAGAGTATAGATCTCTTTAAATGTAGCAAATTGAGGTTGAGGCCTTCGTTGTCCTTTGAAGTTAATTAAAAACGCCGATCATAGTTCTGCCAGCAGCAAAACTCATCCCTTTGAATTAGATTAAAAAGAATGTTATCCCGAAAAATGTTTCTCCTAGATCCTTGAAAAAAGTGAAAACTGAAATGAGGTGGAAACTGGATGATTTATCAGATCTCTATTAGCAAACATTTTGTCACAGATTCTTTGGAATTGACATGGTATTGCAGCATATGTATGCAAATAGATACAACATGGCTGCCAATTTATCTTCAATGATGATTCGTGCACTACTTTTCAGAGTGACTTTGATGGTTCCTATCTAGTTGAATCTTCATAATATCTTAAACAATTCTGGGCTTATGTTGATAATTGACATCCCTAAATTATAGAGTACCGAAATGTGATGTCATCAAAAACCTATCTTTAGAATTTCTTAAATTTGGCCACGTTTTGTAGGATGCATTCCAAGTTAGGCTGGGTTGGAAAGAATGGTTAAATTGAAAATAGCGATGCTGGGTCGGGAATGTTTCTCTGGAGCAGGGTTCTCAATTAAATAAGAACTTCGTCGAGGAAATATGGAACGAAATAGGGGATGGGGTTTGAAGGGATAGAAATCCGAAGCTAATAACCCACTAAAAAACGGCATAAAATTAGTTATGCAGAATTAGTTAAATATGTTCAAATTGGGCGAGATATGGCCAATGAAAAGTTTCAAGTTTGCTAACGGATTACTGCTATTCTGGCCTGGTTCGTAAAGTTATGAACCAAGACCAAATTACAGAGGTTTGATGGGGCAAGAGCCTGTGCTCAAGTGGCCATATCTCAGCCAATTCGTAATGCCTTTAACTGATTTTGCACATTTAGAAGCATTTTATGATGCTCTTTCACGTTCCGGGATCAAATATAGAAAATTCTAAAAATAGATGATCATGACGTCATCACTTCGGTACTCTGTAGCGCCTCCTTCCTTTACACAGGTCTTGTTTCTTGTTTTAGCAGATTTAAACAGTTTTCAAATGATACTACTTTTATACAATCAAATGCACTTTGGAAACCATTTCATCCTTGACAAGATTAGAGCGCTTTCACTAAACCGTTCTCTGTCTGATACCTGTGGGAACATGCTGTCTGATTCCTTGGACGCTGCACGACATTTACATCCCTTTTTGTACTCATGCTCTATAAGAATTAGGACATGGCATCTTTTCGACCCTAATAATATAACGAGTTGAACCGAAACATCACGAAGCACACTCATCCTTTCATTTTTTCTAATAACATTGCTGTTTACTTGAGCAGGGCATTAGGCTACATTTCCCTCTGTCTAGAATACCCTATATAAGAGATAGTACAAAATATTTGAAGAAAAATTTTGAGACGCTACCAGTCGCAGTTGGATCCAGGTTTTATGATCGTAATGCAAGAACCCTCCAAGGTCCTCCGTCACCTCGGTTTGCTCGCAATATTGGAACAGTTTTGCTATTGTTGACAGCAACACCGTCTAAAACAAAAGAACGAACCAAGAATCAATAGGCTTCACCACTGCACCTCAATAGGCTTGACAAAATTTAAATTAAATTAATGAAGAAAGTTGCGAGTAGCAACTAAACGGCTTTTTGAAAGCTACAGACCAGGACAAATTGTGAGACAAAATGCAATATTTGCAACTTTCCACTTTACTTTGCCCCAGTAAATTTCGCCCCCCCCCCCCCCCCTCCATCCGAATCCTTGTTGAATAGGTAGTCCTGTCATTTTGCTTCAAAAACATGCATTCAACATTGAAGGGCAAAAGTTATTCTTCCAAGGAAAGGAAAAAGAATAAATCAACTTAGTTTGAGAAGTCTCAATTTTTTGTCCATTTTGTCCAAGAACAAAAAACTCTAAAGGCAAAAAATGCCCCCGGTTGAAGTTAATAACGTTTATTTGATTAACACTATAGATACATTAAATAAGAACACGTTTAGAATAATTTAACTTATCTTAGATTTCACTAGCGTTATAGAAAAATGAATTAAATTATAATTATTAAAAATAGTTCAAAAATGCCGGCAGCACCGTAAGGCTCCTTTTGCATAACTTACATCGAATCCGAGACCGGATCGCTGTATTTTGTAACCGAAACTGGATCGTCTTTTTTCCCAAAAGTCATCCGGTTTTATGATAAGGACCTGTTTAACACGGGTTAATGATTCCTGGAAAAACAAAAACATGAATATATGCTTACAATATAAACAATATTACCTGCAAATATTTTGCAACCTTTGGATAGCAACCTTTTAATTTTGTACATTTCCTATATCATTTTATCCATTCATTGTAATTAACTTAAGATTTGTAAATGTAGTATAAATAGTAGCCTTTAGTTAGCTGTTGTATTAGCTAAAAAATTTTGCTTCGCCTACTGTAAATAATTTTATAATACTAATAATAATAATAACCCTGTAGCTTAAACGTTTTTCAATTAAAAGTGTCCCTGTCCGGTAGGTTTTATTGACACCACACCCTCTCTCCCCAAATAACGGCTCCCCTGAGAATGTCATAGAACAGGCAGCTCTGTGTCTCCGAGATTCAGTCTTTAAGCGGTGGTTCATGAGGTAACTGTCAAACTACTCTTTCTTGGGTTGTTATTATATCTAGCTGTTAAGCCACTTGGGGGTATCGGGAATCTCAAAACAATTAACAATTCCAAGACTTGCAGCCATTTCAAGTCGGAAATCAAACTTAGCATCCGTACTGTCAGGTTTGGTCATCAGTCTTCCCGAAACTTCTCTTTAGGGGGGGGGGGAGAGATTTGGGACGGGAAAGTTTTCAACCCCAACAAGCTTCCAGAATTCCGATATCAGTATCTATCAAATTGTTTTTTAAAGATAAGAAGTTTAGAAAGAGAAAAAAGGTGACAGAAAGAGTGAAAAGACCATCCCACAGAGGCCTAGAGGCTTATAATTCATATTGCTTTATTTTAATCGAAAATTCTGAGTTATATAACGAAGACCTCAAATAGTGCCAAATTACGTAAAAGACAGTAAAATCCTTACAGAAATAAGTCGCAAAAGGTTCTTTGTTTCTTTCCACGCATTTCCTCGAAGGTCAAGGATAACGGTAAAGCCTTTTTCTTTGTGATCTTGGCTGCAAAAAATCATAAAATATTTATAACTTTGCTCATACAAGATGTTATCAATTTTCTTTATGAATATAACAGGTTTTAAAAGTGAAACGTCAAAATCAATCTTAAACTTGTTATTCTAAGTATGAAAGAAGATGAATGGATAGGAAAATATATTGCTGTCTTTCTAATAGCGTTCAAATAGCAACTACGAAAAAGTTCAGAAAATTAAGTAATTCCGTATCACGAATACCATACCCAATCGGGGTGAGGGACTGGCTTAGGTCATGGACTACAGATCAAGGGGTCTGAGGTTTGAGTCCCTGCCATGACCATACCTCCACTGACAGTAAGGTGAGTCAACAAATCTCTGTGATTTCTAGAGTACATATCCCGAGGTGTGGTCATATCGAAGAGCCAGGACACTGCTCGATACGCATAGCTTCTCAGTGTCCTAAAAACACCTCTAGGAACCCTAGCTATTATATAACCTGATTACCTTGGTATTCTGTTCAAATACTGTAGAGTGGTTGAAAGCTCTTCATATTTTGGTCCGGTTGCATCCACTGGACTTCTTTGCTCTCTGCTTGCAAGAATCGTAATAATGCATCGTCGATGTTTATCTAGGCCACCTAAGAAAAAAAATGAACACTAATGTAAGTGAAATGATAGTCATAGAGGACATTGACAACGACAAAGGATACAAGCGAGCACCTCTTTTGGTCTTCTTTGCCACTGACACACTATAATACTAAAGCATATCAATCAATAAAATTGGGAAGACGATAATAAAGACATAAATTGTCAAAATGAGAAGAGTATGTATTTTGGGTCAAGCTTATTTTCGGCAGTTTTTCACTTTTCATCTATTCCTTCCCACTGGATATCAATGTTAAGGCGTTTATCCATGTGGAGGACGCACGATTTCCTTCTAACTTTTCATACGATGTGACTCTACTTAGCTAAAAAGAGTCATCTATGAAACAGTTCTCTTCCTTTTCCTAGATCTACAAAATTCCCGTCTATAGTATATTGCCCTTGAATAACAAACACAACATCTCAATTAATGAAATATATCAGAAAGAAGGAATCAACATTTAACTGAAAATGCTGAAGATAACCACGTCCTAAACATGGTCTTTCAAAAATTTTGATTATTTCTAATATTGCTGCTTTAATTGATAGTTTTCGTTCTTTAAAGAGATAAGTTACCAATTCTTTAAACTTATGAAATTGAGAATGAACGACACATGATTTGGCTTGACTGGACAGACTTCGATGATATAACGATTAAGGTTATTACTTCCGTGGGTTATTAGTTACGGGTATTTCTAAGGATATTAACAACATTTTTTCAAGCGTATCAATATGGAGTACTGTAATTTTGAACAATTTGACGAAACTTCTAGATAACATAATTCAACGAGGGCGTTGATGACGCAGCTGTGGTGAGGAGTACAATCCAAGCACTTCATGATTCTATCCACATGATTCTATCTTTTTTGCTTGAATGCTTTCGTATTCGAATTCTGAAAGTTTCTTGGCCATTCTTAACAGTAAATTACATTATTTTTAAAGAGTACCTTATCACTCTCTACGGACGGAAAGATCCACAAAACCAGCAAAGAATGACTTATATTTGTTAGTATAGGAAGGAAACCGTGTCCAGTAGCGTATTGCTAATCGAGGGGCTATTAGCCTTGGATGTCTATCCCTTCAAAAGCCATCCCCTATTTCGTTCCATATTTCCTCGACGAAGTTCTTATATAATTGAGAACCCTGCTCCAGATAAACGTTCCTGACCCAGCCTCGCTGACCCAGCCTCGTTCTTTTCAATTTAACCATTCTTTCCAACCCAGCCTAACTTGGGATGCATCCTACAAAAACCTAATGAGGCCTATGTACGCGAAAACGTTTTGAAGACAACAAGAGGACATATTATCAACCTTTTATTTTCATGTTAGTTAGGTATCAAAGCATTAGAGAACTGAGGTCCTCGGCTAAAGGAGAATAGAGGTCCTGTGTTAATGGGAAAAGAGATTGACAAATCAGTCACAATCCCCTGCTTGATCAGCAGCAGAACCTGTAGTCATATGGAGCAACCTTCGTAACTAGCATGAAATTTTCCGGCTTACAATGGGGTGCACTTAATCTTGTACAACTGCTGTTTCTTTTATTCTGAATTTTCGTTATTCTCTTAAAATATTGGCTGAGGAATAGCTGCTAGGCCTATTTATTTTAAGTAAAACTATGGATTTGATAAAGAGATGTTTTGGGAATCTTTGCTAAAATATTTTGGAATTTTTTTCATTAAAATTTTTTAACAATATTGGTATAAAAAGCACTAAATTTTTTGCGGAGCATTTAACTCCCCCAAAAACTCCGCAACATACGCGAAAATTTTTTTAATATTCCTCTTTGTTTTTTTGTTTGATTATAACCTTTTCCAGATGTTGCTCAAAAAAATCAACTTAAAAAAAACATTTTTCATTCAAGATTGCATTTCAAAAATTAATTTTCTAGACTTTAAAAAGGAAAGCAAAAACAGGGTCGTTGACAGGAGGAAAGGATTATTCTAAAAATAAGGAGAAAATAAAATTGTAACGTAATAACATAAAAAAATAATAACTAAAACAAAAGAGAAAACACTCACTAACGGAAACGTAGACTACATTTTCCTGACATCTTCTTTCCAAAATGATGAGGAAGTAAACAAAGTAAATAAATGAAAGACTGAAACTATGAGCTCATATCATCCATTATAGCCATTCTCTTGGCAAATCTGTTTGGAAAATCTCAAGAACTCTGCACAAACAAATTTCATCCTAACAAAAGCTAATTGCTTAAATAAAAGGTTTTTTCCCCACCTGATAAATATGCAAGCCTTTGGTCTAATATGTGGTACAGAACAGATGCTTTCAAGTCATTTGCGGACAGAGTTTCTGCAACGAGAAAATATATAATAAATCAAACCAGATGAATATTGAAATGGCAATGGTGCATTCATAAGGAAAATTGGAATATATTTGCCTGGTGACCGCACTTAGCAATCAAAAGCTTTCGATTGATGCCAATCCATTATTAATAAGATTTAACATGGGCTCAGGGAGTTTACATGTCAAATCAACATCGTCAAAGGCTGGAAAATTCAGTTTGCAAAACTCAGCTCTTTCTACTCGATTTTGCAAAATTATGCCTTGATTTGTGCCTTGGAAATTTGTACGTGGATATATGCTATTTTTAATTTCTGAAATAAATTAAAGATACTGGGAAATATGTGGAAAAAGAGCTCAAGCCAACAGGCTTGAAACAAAGATCCCCACTAGAAGAGGAATACATACATAAATAGTTTATGTGAATCAGAAAATACGTAAAAAATTGGCAAAAAAATGATTTGCAAAATGCAAAAATACGAATGCAGACGTGAAATTTTTATGACAATACAATTTCTGCATTTAGCAAAAACGATTTACAATAAATTGAAATGCAGTTTCTAAACCTGGCTGAATAAATGATACTTCGCTTTCATCTTCAGCTCCAGAACCCTGACAGCATATAACCGTTTCCATCGTTGACTTCACTCATAAAGTTTCAATCAAAAAGTACTTTTTAAACGATCTTTATTGAACTAAAACACAATCTTTGCTTTTGACAATATCGATGCTTTTTCTTCGCCGGACTGCAGGTTGATTCAACTTTATTTTATCAGTAAACATTCTAAACAATGCACCCAGCGGCCTCGGGGTTCAAATTGAAAATCCAAGCACAAACCTCCCATGATTCGTTTTGATTAACACGGACTTACTTCCTTGGCAGAAACAATGAGGAAGATTGTGCTGTGGGAGCCATGCTGGGCCGAGTTAGGCCATTCAAAGCCTTTCCTTTTCACACAAATACTTTGATACATGTTGCGATTAAAACGAAAGCCTCTATTGGGTTTCATTTTGTCTATTACGATACTCAGTTCTGAAACCCACTATCTTGAAGGAAACACCCAATTTGGCATTTAAAACGTTTTTTTTCTAGGGCCAACCCTTTATCCTTTCCTGCTGCATAAATCAAATGTCATAAGTCAAAATATTAATTTGTCAGTATTAAGGCCGCCTTGTTGTTATCAAAACATGGCTGATAATTCGGTTTCCAGATCACTGCATTTGAATCACAGTAAAGGAATGTTACTAACTTTTTGTTGAAGGGCTTTTCCTGACATCCGAAGTTGATTTGCTTCGTTTATTCGAGGGCCTTTTCGTGGCTCGTTTTGCTATGCTCCAGAAGCTAGCACCGCTTTCTTCATCTTCAGAAACAGAGGCCATTTGTAAATAATCAAGGGCGCTGAACGGATAGGCAAATTCAAGTCACATCCCAACTTTTCCTCCAATTTTAAAGCAACGACTCCTAGGACTATATAGGCTGCAATTGCACGTCCTGCATGTTTATTTGTCTCGCAGCATCGAGCGGCGTGTGTGATGACCAGGCAGGTAGTATTCACTCGGTCATCAAACTAATCGTTTCGGCTTAGAACATTTTCAAAACAAAACAATTGTTGCCTTAATAGCTCCTTGATAACAAAAAAACTGTACACGTGAAAAAACAAAGGAATTGTTACTAGGCCAGAGCGGGACCTTCTGCACAACAGAATACCAAACAATGATTGTCGGGAAAAGGGGGCTTACGCCGAAAGTCATTTTAAGTCAGCCATCTTAACAACGCGAAGCGCTGATATTGAAGTGATATAAAGTCTGAATTCCGTATTACCTTGGCTAAAAATTATTAAAAATTGGCGTATCAGATATGATATTAACGCAAACCTATGTAGACAAAGAAGCTTTTAACATGTCAAGGTTTTTTGACAATACTGCCAGCCGAGTTATCGTATATTTTTTGACTGACATGTCCTGCTTGTCAAGTGTCAATAAAACCGAAACGTCAATGTGCGGTCTCGTAAATCCTTGTCAAATATTGATTTTTCAAATAAAACATTTAACTGGGAAAATGTGTATTTAAACAATTCAAAATGGAATGGTTTATCGATTTCAACAGACCTTACCCGTTAGACCGAGCTCACTTTCGTAACCCAAAAACCAGGAAACGGAGGATGATGAGTGAATAATTTAATCATGGACAACAATAAGGGTTTGCAGAGAGTTGTTATTTCGTCTTAAAATAGCTTCATAAAATACATCTTAGTTTCGTTTCGAATAAAGGCCCGGGTTCCTTCATTCAAAACTTAATTGTCATTGATCAATTAACTTAATTAAACAATTTAACTGGATGAGTCGTTATAAGAAACTTTCCTGAATTGAAAGAGGTAGGTAACGTGATAAATCGATTAGCTCCCCTCTCTCGAAAAATGGTCAGCACAGAGTTTACAGTATTTTTTTAATGAGCTTTTATGAATTATAAAAATTGAAAGTATTCTTGAATGCTATCAGATCACTAAGTTTTCAAGGGCCTAAAATCTGGAATTCACTCCCGGAATCAACAAAGACAGTACAAAATAGCAGATAATTCAACAATTTGATAAAAACTTGGTTCCTTGAAAACAGTTGCGCGTACTCGCTTTGCAGTAAATGAACTGTCTTATGCAATCCTTGGAATTGCTTTATATTAGTCATAATTAGTGTGGGTCCACTATTGTAAAAACTAGTATTAAATAATCTATACAATACAATACAATACAATTCAATACAATACAATACAATTATATGATTAGATTCATCTGCTATGGCAACACTTGCTTTGGTTCCAGGCGCCACGCAACTGATCCTAAACTAGAGGGGTGGTCAACAACGTAAACAAAGTTTTTTCTTCCCTCTCTTTAGTCCAACTTGTTGCAATCATTTCGCTGAAGCCGTTTTTCTTGTGGGCCTCTTGTTGTTCAATGTCTTTGTTGTAATCTACATATTGATCAATCTACAATCCTTCACGAAATATGTTGATACCAATGATGAAATCAAAACAAATTTATTGACAGTAATCTAGTAGGATTGTATTTGATCCCCTCCCCCTTCAAGAAATGTTGTTGAGATCTTGTTATTTTATACGGTCTTTGCACACATGATTTACAACTATTTCACCAACTCTCAACAAACAACATTGCTTGGAGGGGGCCGGGGAGAAAGGGGACGGTGGAAGGG
Source organism: Rhopilema esculentum (assembly GCF_057945365.1). Classification (NCBI taxonomy): domain Eukaryota; kingdom Metazoa; phylum Cnidaria; class Scyphozoa; order Rhizostomeae; family Rhizostomatidae; genus Rhopilema; species Rhopilema esculentum. The sequence goes on along the minus strand of NC_142826.1, from coordinate 1,908,083 downwards.
TTGAGCAACGAATACGTCTGTCTGGAGCCTAAGTCAAAATTACGAATGGTTTACAAAACAATTTCTATAGTTTTTCTTTTGGATAAATACGCCAAACAGACTTTGGCATTATTGCGAGGTGGTAAGGAAAAGCAGTCTAACAATTTTTGTGGACGATTGTAGACATAATTTGAGCTGATTTCAATCTTAATTCCACAAAAAAGTAGAGAGGCCACGGCCCCCTGTAGCGCGGGCCCTGCGGTTCGGAATGTTACAAACTATTATTTGAGTCCTGCCGGGTACAAACATAAAACAAAATGTCATTGAAATATAGGATTTTAGAGATGAAAAAGATATATTACAATATGTTTTCCAAGTCAAAAACATCTACATATTTAAAACTATGTATTTACAATGTTGGTTTTTCTAGTTTCAGGAGAGGGGGTTCTAGATCGAATGAATATTCACATTTCTGCAAATATATCGTTTTGTGATTAATTTTTCAGGGTTTCAGAATTCAGATCCTCTCCCGTCTTGGAAATCTTTAGACATTAAAAAAATTGAAATGAATTTTGGAATTGGATTTTAGAACTGTTGATATTTTGAAAAAAGAGCAATGAGAAAGAGCAATTTTACAAAACTTTTGCTCTGATGAAGCCCCGTATGCCCGAACGAAATATTAGCCATCGCTGATTTGTGTGTTTGTTGTTGTTTATTCTCGTTGCGTTGCGGTGTTCCTTATACAAAACTATGTTATCGATTTTTCGCCGCAAGATTTCCTCCGGAGTCCGTCGAGCAGTCTGCTATCGTGGCCTCTCCTTTATTCGCACAATTTTGCAAAAGTTTTGTGCAGTCTGGATGCAGCCAAGATAACAACAATTTTTGACATTCATTATACATCAAAATGATTAATAATACTTATAAACATTTGATTAAAGACATGATTTAATCATGATAATCACCCTAACATTTCTACTTTTTATTAACTATAAACTATTCAATAATCACAAATCAAGAATCTTTGACGATAAAATTATATTCGTTATCTGAATAGAAACGTAATTAGTGAATGGATAAGTCTGGTATAAAAATGACATGCATGTTCTTATAAAAGGTTTTGACCCAAAGGGGTACGCCCATCATAAAGTGGGAATTTAACTGTTATGATAAACTAGGATGGGGGCACTTCCAAAACACGAAGGGGCTAGACATCTCAAATTTTCCCAAACCTTTTTCTAGCAGAGATTGGTTTCATAAATTCTTGTGTGTAATTCACAAAAAGGATTCTATTTTTTTAGATAATACTAATGTACGTTTGATGTTCTTGAATGTTCATATATGCTTTAAAGCCCTAATTGACACATAAAAGATGCCTCTACGATTCCTACTCCAATCGATGCCTCTACAACCGACATAAAATGAGATTCCGACTCCTCAGCTTGCCTCTTCTAAAAATTCACTTACTTTGCCTTTTTCAGTGCCAAAAAGGCAATTTGATTGGGATAATGTCTAGCGGGTTAGAAAGAATTGAAGAGCAGATTTTGTTAAATGTTGATGCATTTTTCTAAACGGCATTTTTCAGGGGATAGCGTTGCATTAACGTGCAAATCCAGGTATTAAAAGATCCGGAATAAAGGTAACCTTTCAGTTTTTGGTAACTTAAATTTCAACCACGTTGTAAGAAAAGGTATCTGTTATTATCTACTCTGGTCAACTTTGGTTTAAAGGACAAAACGTTTGAACAGAGCAATCATATTTTGCGTGCCTTAGAGATCTATGAGGTGCAAGGAAGAAATCTCCCTCTACGTTTAGAGATAAAAAATAATCTCACATAAACTCTATGTGTAACATAAGAAATGTTAAATCTTCAGGGGTTTAGATATTTTGATCAAGGAAAAAAGGCATAGCTAATCATTGTTTAGATACCAAGATATCAGAAGAGGGCAAAATAATTAAGAACTTCATCGAGTCTCTCTTTCTAATCAAGAACTAAATCGGACAAGCGATACCTCCATCTAGATGAGAGAAGAGAAGGGGATGACCCAACAAAATGACCATACGGTGAGGGAAATCCCCACATGCAACCACACTTGTTAAATGATCTGAATGGCTCTCCAAACAAACTTGAGTACCTCTGCAAGCATCCATTCCTTTTATAAGTACAGCAGATCTGGTAAGTGCTTTCTGATCTGGTTGTTTCCAATAACTACGGAGGAACTTTCAGCTTGTTGACAACGGAGGATGCTCTCTAGTTCCAATTAGCTACCATTCTATCTCATTCTCTGTAACAATTATGACCCAGGTTCTTGCTTCTCTTCCTTAATCGGAGGCAGCGTAGCGTGTTTCTTGTTTTCCCTGGGCGTAAAAGGCCTAAGTGATGTAAACTGAAACATTATCGCAGGTAGCAGATCAAAGTATGAGAACGTAAAAGCTTCGGTAAGTCGTTGATTCCATTCTAAAAACCATTTGCTGTTTTTCATCCCTTCCCAGAACTTCGCACGCTCTAGCAATAATCTATGGAATTCTTCCAGTTTCTGCATCTTTATTCTATGTTCCTCTTCTTCTCTAAGTCGTTTTTCTCTCTCTATCTGTTTCCTTTCTTCTTCCAACCGTAAACGCTCTTCTTCTTCTTCGCGTTTCCTCTTTTCATACTCTATTCGTTCATGTTCTTCCATTTCTTTGAGTTTCTCTTCTTCCTGGCGCCTCAATTCTTCTTCGTGTTCCCTAGCGATTCTCTCCTGCTCACGTCGCATTTCTTCTTCCAATTTCAGCTTAGCCTGCATAGCGGCCATCTTCCTTTTTAGCTCTTCCTTCTCCTTACGCTCCCTTTCACGCTCGCGTTCAAGCCTGCGTTGCTTCCTCGCTTCTTCCTCTTGCTTCCTCTTCTGTTCTTCTTCCTCCGACATTTTCTTTTGTTTAAAGTCTTCCATCCTTCGTATCATCTCTTGCTCAGCTTCTTGCTTAAGCCTTTCTTCCCTTTCAGCTTGCTCTAGCATTTTTCTTTTAGCTTCTTCTTTTTCTCTTCTTCTTTGCTCAACCTTCAATCTCCTCCTCTCTGCTTCCATTTTCCTTTTCTGCATTCGAGCATCCATGTGCCTGTCTGTACCGACACCCTCTTCGTTCCCAGAAACCATTAACGAGGCATCAGATTCATTGCCAGTCGAGCTGGTGAAGGTGAACGACTTTTGTAAAACGCCTGGTGCTTCAGCATCTTCCACCTGCTTTTCTTCTTTCGAGCTCTGAGAGCTTCTACGTACTGCTTCGCTGGCATCTTCTTTTTGGGCTTCTTCCTTCTCTTCTTCAGTAGCTGAATCTTCTTTTACCTTAGCCTGTTTAATGGTGATTGGTACATCATATTTGTCATACGCAGTCTCCTCCGCAGAATATTCTTCTTTGTCTTCATCATCTGTTTTTGCAGCAGGCTCTTTTGCTTGTTCTGTTGTTGTTTCAGTTTTGGGTTCTTTGGTTTCTCCCACATGGACCTTTTCGCTGAATGTTACCTTCTTCTTCCTCTGGTTATCTTTCTTAACTTTTAATTTTTTCACTGTTTCCTTCGATTTCTTGGCTGCTTTCCCTTTCGTTTTTTTTTTGGTCTCCTCAATCTGGCCTAATCCTTTTGGTGCTTTAGAATCCTTGACTTTCCCAGCAAGAAACGGCGGAGATGCGGACATTCTGTCACGAACTATATTATATTTCTCTTCCGGACTCGGTTTCAATTTCCGAATTCTTTTCCCTCCCTTTTGAGGTTTCTTTTCTTTTAAGTCCTTAACCTCCTCCACAATAGCTTGCAATGCTTGTTGGAATTCTTCTTCGTCAGTGTCTGGGTGTGTCTCAACTGCATTAGCGTCAGGCGCGTCCACAACATCAGTGTCCTTATGTATGACCAAATCTGTCCCAGTCCCCTCTCGATCTGGTGCGACATAACTGATAATGTCCATTTGAATATCTTTTGGTGACGTATCTGATTTTGAGGAAACGGCTGGAAATGATACCAACGAATTATGATCTTCTTCAATAACCCCACGGCTCCCTGGAAACCAAAAATATGACAATAACATTCCTTGAAGGTTTCAAAAAATATTCCACCGGTAATCTGAGAGTATACGAGGGTCACTCCAAAATTATTGAGATATTCAGTAACCGCTTGAGATATCAGTTTGAAATTTTTTTGGTGCCTTGTACCATCTATTTCACCCATGTTTTGTAATTTTTGTTAATTTCAAGCGCGGGAAAAAAATAAAAAAGGGTTTTGAATTTCAGCACCTTAGATGTTCTTATTTGTTAAAAATGGAGCTTGAAAGACGTGATTTTCGCGCAATGATTTATTATGATTTTAAAAGGGGGCTGAAACAAGAAGAGTGCCTAGCTCAACTTCTGCAGACATTTGGAGATAATGCACCTTCAAGGGCAACAGTTTTTCGATGGTTTGGCGAATTTAAGAGAGGGAGGGAGAGCCTTAAAGATGAGACCCACCCAGGGAGGCCCCCAACTGCTGTTGTGCCAGAATCAGTTGCCGCTGTGGAGAAGATGCTAAGGCAAGATGGTCGGATGACTTATTCTATGATGCAGGATAGCGTAAAGATTGGATCAGCAGCATTGCACACAATTTTGCATGAAAACCTGCAAGTTCGGAAAGTTGCTGCCCGCTGGGTGCCACATTGCTTGTCAGATGAGCAAAAAGAGCAGCGCGTCAATTGGTGCCAGTTTATGCTGCAAAAATTTAATGAAGGGAAGTCGAAACGGGTTTATGACATTGTGACAGGCGATAAAAGTTGGGTTTACCAATTTGACCCGGAGACAAAGCGCCAATCCTCAATCTGGATCCTTCCAGGTGAAAACCCGCCGCAAAAATTTCGGCGATCCAGAAGCGTCGGCAAAAGGATGGTTGCGTCATTTTTCTCAAAGACGGGTCATGTCGCAACCATTCAAGTTGAAGACCGTCGTACAGTGAACGCGGATTGGTATGTTAACCACTGCATACCACAGGTTCTAGAAATTGGGCGAAATAAACGTCCAAGGACCGGCTTAAGAGGTCTACTTTGGCACCACGACAACGCTTCCGCTCACACAGCTGCTTTGACCATCGACTTTCTGTCCGAAAATTCAGTTCAGTTGATGACCCACCCGCCTTATACACCTGATTTGGCACCTTGTGGCTTCTTTCTCTTTCCAGCGGTGAAAGAAAAAATTCGCGGAACCAAGTTTGATAGCGCTGATGATGCAGTTAGTGCCTTCAACGAGGCTGTTTCTGACCTGGCTGCGGAAAAATGGGCCCATTGTTTTGATATGTGGTTTTATCGTATGAGACTTTGTGTGGAAGCCAGTGGAGAGTATTTTGAGAAACTGTGAAAATTTGAACACGATGCCTCTTGCGGTTTTTGAATATCTCAATAATTTTGGAGTGACCCTCGTAGTACTTAGATGTAGTTAAAATTAAAAAATTTACAACAAAAAACTTTAATTTGGACAAAACCTTAAATAGTCTGCAGATATGAATTTTGCATTTTTGGAATTAAATAATTCTTTGGAATATCTTGAGGGTTTTTTAATTTCCCATGATAATGTCTCGCATTCTTTTCCCCCATATATCTGACAGTATCAATTCCAAGGCAAGTTGTTTTTAGGTTTGGTAGTTGTGGCTTATCGGAACACCATAAATTGTAAGGTATTTCTTTTCCTCAAAAACTGGCTCCATCAAGCTAGCACTTAGATTTGATTTTGTTTTTTAGATCTCTACCAAAAACAACTGCAGGTTCCTCTGATGAATCGTTGCCGATTTATCATTTTCCATCAATTTCTAAAAACTTGAAACATTGTCTGTTTTTGTGCAATTGCTGAGACACTTTCTTCGACAAATCAACAGAAATAAGGGAATAAAGAGGTCTCTGAGAAGCACATGACAAAACAATCAAAGATTAGTACGCGATGGTAAACCATGAAAAGTTATTCATCCGAGAACATCATTTTCCAACAGAAACATCCTTTATTGTCCGTATGGTAGGTAGCAGCAATTTAATAGCGAATCGTAGAAAAAACTATGTGCAGAACTCGTTAAAGTTTAAATTCACACAGCTGGAAAAGGCATCAGCGTTTGTAGATAGATTAAGAAATATTTTTCTGCACAGATGGAGGTTTCAAATGATGCAGAAAAAAAGGCATCACAGTGTGGGTGAATAAGACCATTTTACTTTTCAAACCTAGACCACTATTACTTATACAACAAAAACGTAAAATTCTTTATATACAAAGAAAATATTTCATATAAGAGAAATTCATTGGATCAATAGCCACAAGAAGGAAGGCAAGGAACTACAAACGGGTCTTGAACATAAGCAAGGAAGATTCACTGTTTAGGATGCTACTCGATTTCGATATCACTGGTTATAACAAAAACTTTCAAATATATTCCTTAAAAATGGTAAAGCAACAATCATTTATCGTTGATGCATGGATAAATAACAAATTAAAAAACCCATTAATAAAATTTAAGTATTCAAGTACCTAAATGAAATAATAAGGCAAACATTTGAGAGCTGCATGAGTGCCAATTGAAACACAAATTACCTTGACTAGGCTCTTTTTCTTCCAAATCTTTATCTTCTTTATTTGAAGAGGGTGAGGGTCTGTTAGTATCAACAATCTTTTTGTCAATCATTGCACCAAGACCAGTTACGTTGGCTTTCAATGAATCGATATCAACAGGTTCTTAAAAAAAGAATACATCTTGGTAAAGATTATAAACAGATTCATGAAAAGAAATAACGGTACAAGGACACTTTAAGCACACACTATATATTTAAGTCACGTATAATTCAACTGTAGAGCCGAAACAATATCGAAGGCAATAAATTAACTGAATACAATGAATGACAAAGTAATTCCATTTCTTTTTACTTGAATACTTTTAAGAACATCAGCTGATAAAAATTTTTGCAATCAAAAATACTAAATTTCTTGATCAACTTCTTTGGCCTGTCTTAAAAGCTGCTTTTATTTGAGAATGAAATGACTTCCTATCAATTTTGTCCAAGAAGTCGAAAAGGGCTCTAAACTGTATTTAATAAATAAACTCCGAAAACATCATACGACATACGACACAAAAATAAATTGGTACTCGGCTTCATATTGCATTTGAAAACGAAAATGTGTCCTACCCATTCTTTTGCTGGACCTTTGAGAAAGAACTGAAATCGACTGGGATCTGTTGTTCTTGTTTTTCAGTCTGGGGATCTTTTGCTGAGCGTCAGATCGCGTTCTTCTACGTGACAACGATGACTTACTCGCCTCTGTAAACAGACAAAAGCAAAAGCTGAACACAAGTAGATACAGAAACGTTTATAACACATTTTTGGATTACGCTTTAAGAATAACTGGTTAGAAACGGCTCAATAACCAGGATTACTAGGAACGTGTAAAAACTTTCTGTTTGAACCGAGCTCTCAGGCTCTTGTCAACAAACTAACAAAATAAAAGTATATAAGGCAAATCTTACATTGAAGAAGAATATTTTCATTTCATAATTCTTCTACATAACAGACTACATAACAGACAAACCTTCTATACGAATGGGGAGTTTAACCCCCAGAATAGAAGAGAAGAAAGAAGAGACATACACGAAAAAAGGATGCTAAATGACGTAGAGAGAGAAGTTTTCGAGCTATGATGTAGAAGAATTTTGATTCTTAAATGATGCAGAAGAAGTTGTGTGTTTTTTTCGAGTGTATTGCTTGGTTGAGTCGTTTCGATTCGTTTCCGGGTCGTTATTGTGCGCGTCTAACATAATTCCAAGATACAAGTTTCCAAACAAAATTCAAAGTTCTGCAAGCAAATGATTTCAAGATAAAAAAAATTCCGAAAGAGTTTTACCCCGCAAAATATTATCACTGAACAACTTTCCAAATTCACTGGCTGCTATTTTCATATCCTCGATTAGATCCATGCCAGATCGAGGCCTGGAAAGAGCAGCTTCAGCCGCCGTTCTCGCTTGCACTTGCAAAAATCCTGAACTGCTTCTCGAGGCTAAGGATTCAGTAATTGTTTTAGCATCATCAAATTTCATATCTTCTTCTATCACAATATCGATGGAGTCAGAAACAGTCTTCGTGTCTGTGAACGTGGCTTCATGAGGCAGTTCGTCATTTTGGTCATCGTCGTTTTCAGCATCTTAAATGTAAAAACAAATAAAAATCGAGCTCTTTCTAGGTTCCTTTAGACCTTTACCATCTACAAATAATACGCCATCTGGCATTCTAAGGAAATGAGGGTAATCTGAAAACTTTGATCGTGTTAGGAAAGGGCAAGGATTAAGCGTTTGAAAGTTTCAAAGGTACAGGTAAGATGGAGCATTATGTCTTAGCAAAAAGGGGCACTCCAAGTGTTCTTCAGAGGACACATCTATGAAAAGTGCCACATTTCTTCGAATTGGAGCCACGGGCCTCTGGTGCCAGTCTCAACATCCCAGGGCATAGAATACCTAAAAATGTGCTAAAACATACGAAGCGTATATTGCCAAAACTAATGCAAGTGTTCTTAAAAAAGTAAAATCAAAGCGACCGGAACACTGAATTTTAATTATCCTGCATAACTTCCTTCTTACATGTGATAAATTATATCTAGGACAAACAATGGCGAAATGTTGAGAAAGTAGACCAATATCATTTACCCATGCTAGGAACCATAAAAACAGAAAATACGCCATTCTGGATTTTGTACAGTATCATATGTTTTGATTCCAGGGTAAATCAGGCTATGGAGATTCAAACAATTTCATCAAAACGCTCGAATTAGCATTACACTCGTGGTAAGTTACAAAAGCATTTATTTGGCACTGTTTAGCTCCCAATCTGTGCCAAATATTGGACAAAAAGTACAGATGTGATTGGCACCAAATGTCAGCAATATCATTCAAATAAACTTCAGAGAATATCCTTTTTTAACTTTTTATTTCAAAGTGATGACGAATAAAAACCGTACCGAGACTACTGGCGAAACTTCCTTGTCCCTGGCACTATTTTGGCATTTCAAAAACTGTACTTTTAAGCTTGTTCCTTATTACGTCCACTTGACACTCTCAAATCAAATTAAGAGGCAAATTTAAAGCTTATACTTATCAGGAATGATTGAAAAGACGATAATGTCTGATGGGGTTGGTTTTGATATATAATTCGACGTAGAAATGGTGTTGGTTTTGATATGTAATTCGACGTAGAAAGGTCAGATAATACCTTTTTTCTCAATGAGAAGATCTGCCTGTTCTTCTTCGACGTAAACACCTTCATCGTGCAATGAAGAAGCGCTCTCTGCAACTGAAGGAGCATGAACTAAAATTATGTACAACAAGCAATAATCAGATTTGGAAACAAGTGCTTAGAGAAAACAGTTTAAGAACGCAACGCTCTTACTTAAAAAAGGATTTTAGGCCTTCAGCAATAAGCAATATTATTGGCAAACTAGTGACTTAACTTTAATTAGGAAGAGAAATTGATGTTATAAATTGAAAGTGGAAACTGCCTAGGTAATAAAGCCACATAACATCAATGAAAAGGCTAATTAATATACCAAAGAATTCTATAATAATCGCAAAATCATTCGTGCAACAGCCATTTTGTTTTCTGCTTAAAATTGTTTGCTATTTTAATTCGTCTCAAGACATACGAGAGAACACACAGAATTCAGTGGAAATCCAAACTAAAGTCTAATAAATGCGATTTATAATCAACAAATCTCACCATCTTGACTCTGAAAACTTCCAGCTTTTGATAAAGACTCTTCGTCGACGTTATTCAAAATATCTTCGTCTTTATCAACAACAGACATAGCCGCCTCATTCTCTTTTTCATCCTCCTCCGGCAGGGCACCCCTTTCTTCTGCAAGATGGCCACTTCCAACCAAATCTGATGATTCTTTATCAACAAGTTCATCTCTAGTTTCTTTAGATATTGAAGAACTTATGCGATTGCTTCTTTCTCTTTCAAAACTCCTTTGCCTTCCACTTACGTTAGACTTAGTCCCATTTAGAGTGCCCTCCCTGCTTACAGTTTTACTCGCCTTAGATGATCTTGAAGATTCCTCTGCCACAGGGGTCATAGGCTCTTTAGCAGGTTT